>NC_092871.1:17570103-17749366 GCF_032062135.1 Pyxicephalus adspersus
CCCAAATGTATTCCCCCTAGCCCTTGGCTGCCCAATCAAACAGGACATCCAGGTCTGCTTGTAGAATATAGACATTCTGTATGGACTTAATTCTTTTACATAGTTTGGTGTCATTTGCAAACACAGAAATGGTACTTTAATCCCAAACTCTATATCATTTATAAAGATGGTAAACAGTAAAGGTCCCAACACTGAACCCTGGGGTACACCACTAATAACCTTAGACCATTCAGATTATGAATAATTAATTTCAACTCTCTCCAGTTCTCTATCCATATACAGATTGACTTTTCTAAACCTATTGACCCTAACTTGTATATTAACCATCTGTGGGGTACAGTGTCAAATGCTTTAGCAAAGTCCAAGTACACTATATCAACTGCTTTTCCACTGTCTACCTGTTTACATACTTCCTCATAAAAAGAGAGTAAATTTGTTTGATAACGTCTGTCTTTCTTGAAGCCATGCTCACTATCATAACATTATTTTCTAGCAGAAACTCCTCTAAGTGGTTCTTTATCAAGCTCTCTAAGACCTTTCCAACTATGGACGTTAAACTAACGGGTCTGTAGTTACCTGGTAATGACTTTGCTCCTTTTTTGAAGATAGGAACCACATTGGCCTTACGCCAATCCATCGGTACCTTTGCCAGTGACTAAAGAGTCTCTAAAAATTAGAAATAATGGCTTTGAAATAACTGAGCTCAGCTCTTTGAGGACACATGGATGTAATCCATCAGGTCCTGGTGCTTTGTCAACCTTATTTTTTCCCAGCTGTTTCTTAATCATATCAATTCTGAGCCATTGTGACTCATTTAAGGCAGCAACATTGCTATTATGAATTTGGAGTTGAGCTCTGCTATTTTCCTTTGTGTACACAGAGCTTATTGATATTTAGTAAATCTGCCCTGTCTTTATCCCCAGTTACTAACCCAGCAACAACCTTTAAGGGGCCTACATGCTCAGATCTGATCTTTTTGCTATTAATATATTTGAAAAATGTTTTGGGGGTTGCCTTACTTTTCTTTGCAATCTGTCTTTCATTTTGAAGTTATGCACATTTTATCCCCTTTTTACATCTTTTGTTATATTCTTTATATGTTTCAAATGATGAAGGTGATGCTTCATTTTTTTATTTTTGGAATGCACTTTTCTTGTTCCTTATGGCTTTTTTTTAACATCAGCTGCGAGCCACATAAGTTTAAGAGGCTAAAATTAAAACCGATTACTAATTATTAATATCATTTTCAGTTTGCTTTTGTAGAAAAGACTTGAAACATTCCCATTTCTGTTCTGTGTTCTTTGAGGACAATATAGGTCTCCCAGCTCAAGTCACAGAGAGCCGGCCTTAATAATGGAAAATTTGCTTTCTTAAAATTAAATGTTTTTATCTTTCCTGTTTTTGCTTCCTGTTTACAGTTTACATTAAATGAAATCATATTATGGTCACTGCTACTTAGATTCTCTTTTTTTTGCCCATTTGTTATAAGCTCTGCATTGTTAGAAAGAACTAGGTCCAGCAGAGTATCATTTTTAGTTGGGGCTTCCATAAACTTACCATAAAATTTCCTTCCTTTTGCTGTTCCTGTATTGCCATTACCCCAGTCAATGTCAGGGTAGTTGAAACCTCCCATGATTAAAACACTTCCACTTTTTCTATCTGTGCTAGTAGTAGATTTTCTATTCCTTCCTTAGCACTTGGGGGCCTATAGCAGACTCCAATCATTAATTGTGTGTTATTCAACCCCACATTCAACTCCACCCATAATGCCTCAACCTCATCGCTTGTTCCCTCCGCAATGTCTTCCTTCATATTCCCTTTTATATCACTTCTCACATACAGACACACACCACCACCCTTTCGTTTGACTCTGTCTTTACGAAAGAGAGCCAGGATTCAGCAATACCAACTAAGTCAAAATCCTGCTCACTCATTAATGCTTAACTCCCCTATCTTGTTTGCTAGACTTCTAGCATTGGTCAACATGCTCTTTATAAACCATTGCTGCTTTTACCATCATTGTTTGCCAAATCCTTTTGTTTTTAGTACAATACTGCACAATCCAATGTTTCTTTGCAACATGGGAAACTCCTTACAATTATCCATAATCCTCCCCTCCAACTATCCCTAATCCACCCTCCACTAGTGTCTGACTCCTGACTAACCTTTTTGCCACCTTATTTGACTGTCCCACCACCCTGCGTCCTAGTTTAAATATCCCTCCATCATTCCCCTAAATCTTTCCCCTAGCACAGGGCAAAAAGTTTAATCTTGGTTTAATCAGACTACAGAATCTTGTTTCTCATAGACAGGGTCCTTCAGGTGCTTTTGACAGGCTTCTGTCTAGCCACTCTGTCATAAAACAAAGATTAGTGGAGGGCTGCAGTTATTTCCTTCAAGAACTTACCATCATCTCCAAACAGGATCTCTGGAGCTTAGTCAGTGTGACCATCAGGTTCTTGGTCCCCTCGCTCTCATTTGCTCAGTTTGGCTGGGTGACCAGCTCTTGGTAGAGTCCTGGTTGTACTAAACGTCTTCCATTTGAAAATTATGGAGGCCACTGAGCTCTTAGCAACCTTCAGGGAATCCTTCCCCAGATCTGTGTTTTGCAACAATCCTATCTCTGGGCTCTGCAAGCGGTTCCTTTATTGTCATGGCTTGGTGTTTTCACGGATATGTTTCTCAGCTATAAGGCCTTCTATAGAGAGGTGTTTCTTTCTAATCTATGTCGAATCAATTTATTTTACCACCAGTGGACTCCAATCAAGGTGCAGGAAGGTCTGAATCACAAAAGGCCTGAATACTGATGTAAATTTATTTTAGTATTTTATTTTAATTAAATTAATTAATTAACTAAAATTGTCTAAAATTATTTTTTCACTTTGGTATTATGGGGTAATAAATGTAGCTTAATGGAAAAAAAAAGAAGAATTTAAAAGACTGTAGCATCAGGCTGCAAAAAAGTGAAGAGGATCTAAATACTTTCTGAAGACACTGTCTGTTTTTAGCAGGTTTTCAGACTCACTCACAAGTAGAAATATCTTAGTTGATCTAATGACCTTACACCTGTCCAGGTATTCCTTTCAAACTGTAAAACAAAACAGTAACTCTGCTTTAAAGATGAGGATTTATTATGGTAGATTGCACTCACCTGCACTGTTGGCCTCTGTCTCTAGGATGTGTATCTCAGAGCAATCTGACAACGAGTGCTCCAAACATAGTTGCAGGAAACGAGCTTGTGTCCTAGTGATCCTCTTCAGCAGAGACAGAAGGGCCACGGTCTGCTCACATTCGTTCCAGCCTTTGAACCACTCAGATAGGGTGCTCACCTGGTCTCTGAATTTCATGATGCAGGTGAGAAAATTAACAATCACAAGCAAGGGAGTAATTCTAGGACATGGCGCTCGACACCGAGTATAGGGGTGGCCCAATCACAAGGTGGCACATGGAGGATATAAAGTCAGTCACGAATGCACAGCACAATCCTAAGAGTAAGAAGAAAAATGTCTGAGGACAAATCATCATACAAAATGGTACAAGGTAGTGTAAAACAGAAGTTATGCTTTACTAGAAGCCTCACTAGCAGCTAACATTCTCCTTCATTAACCCCCTTCCCTATTTTATTGTCATCAGGGATGAGGAAAGTTCCCACAATTTTGTGTATAGGGACAGACAAATACAAAGATATACGGCTGGGGAAAAAAAAAACACAACACTTAATTTTCTGAATTTTTGTGCACTAATGAGACACGTGGCTGCCGCCAACTTGCCAAAGATTATTTTGGGTGTGTGGTTCAGATAATTTTACTTTTATAAATCACCAGACCATACAGCATTAGAAACAGAGGCAGAATATTTAATAGGTTAAATTTATTCATTTTACCAAAGTGACAGGTTTGACAGCAGTCCCTATAACTTCTAGTTTGGCATCACTTAAATAGACCTAGAATAGGCTCAACAATCAGAAGACAAGTTTAATTTTTGCTAGGAGTTTCAAGTGACATTTTTACTGTCCCTATATTTCAGAGCATAGATATATCTGAAAAGTAGAAGTGTGGATTTTGCTAGGTAGAAAAAAATATTAATAATAAAGTTCAACTTTGCCATTAAACATTTTTACCCAACAAAATCTAGACTTTTTATATCCTTTTATATCAGTGTACTAAAATGAAGGGACACCGTAAAAATGTCCAATGAACCTGCTAACATAAATTCCCTGATACTTTTCTCTGGACTCCGGTAGAGAAGGTAGAGCTGACCTGTGACATTGTCTAGAATGGCCAAAGTACAAGTGCACTTTACAGTAAATTTGTACATTAATAAATACATGATGAGACCAGCTAAATATAAATCTCATCACTGAGTGTTGATGTTTTCAAAAGTCTTTTATGGATTATAACATAATTATATATTACATGTAGACTCAGGCAGCCACACCTGTTTAATACTTATCCTGGCTCAGATTTCTGCTGATCTCCTCTTATCTCACCCAAAAGGACTGGGAGTGAAAACAATTTCTGTAATCCCTAAAGATGCAGAACACCCAAAAACATAACTCACAAGTTTACAAAAAATAAATAAAAAGTATTTTGTAATAACAAGGACCCTGTGTGATTTTTTTCAACCCCGGTAAAAGCATCCGTGTACAAAAGTAAGTAAACAAAACTTCAAGCAAAACTAAACTCTGGAACTGGAAATAAAATATTGTGATCAGGCAGGTCATTTATTGCATGTGCAATGTTCCTTCTAAAATAAAATACCTTACCTGCCTGGATTGCAAATACATATTTAAATTACACTCACCTGTCCCCGATCCCTCGCAAGCAATGCCATCTTCTTTCTTCTCTTCCTGGTTTGGATCTTCAGCCGTCAAATAACAATTCGACTAGACAACTCCAGGATTCACAACATAGCTTTTCTGAAACCAACAACTGCCAGGTTAGTTTACCAAAGAACACTCTTGAGTTCACTACACTGCTGGGAAAATTCCTTTCCCCCACCTCTGTAACTATATTACTGCTGCTAGCATTACCATAAAAATGTGACAGGCGTGTGTGAACCAGAGATAGGTAAAACAGGCAAACCTTTGCTATAAACTATATACATAGTTACAAAAAGTACAACAAAATGAACCTATAAACAGTGTTATTCTCAAAGTGTGTTTTTGTTCAAAATAATAGACTTCTGATCTTCCAAATATCCTTCCGGCAAATAGCTATTTAAATAAAAGTTTGTGGCACAAAACTCAATCCGAAGCGGACATAAACAGCATTCACCAGACTAATTGTGACCTCCACCCCTAAATAGAAGGTCTTGTTTTACTTGTTATAAGAAAAAAAATAAAAGGTCAGAGCACTGGAAGTATAGAGACCTGGGGCTATGCACTGTAAATTACCAGTGAAGGTAAGCGATGACAGATCCTGTGGATATCGTGTAAGATCCAAGGAAAAAAGTAACACCTTTAAAACTCACAAGCTCAAAACTATATATAGGTTCTCTTTTAGAAGGAGAACAGTGAAAAGAGAGGAACAAGTCTCCAACTGTTACAATGACACCGGGCAAAAAAAGAGTTGATGGGAGAGCTGGAGGTGAAAAGCCAAAGCGGTGGAATAGAAGGTTTAATTTTTTATCTTTTATTTTTTTTCTAAGGTGCAAACTATCCAGAAGCCTGCAAAGACTAACAAGCTCCCTGACAAACTGGAAAGTGGGCAAATAACTTTATGCTTAGGAAAGTTTGTCATTGGGTGGTCTTGAATCCTGTGACATCAAGTGCTGGGTCAATCAGCCATTGTCAATGGAAGAACATGCAGGTGGGATGCTTCTAAGGCTACGTACACATGTGCAATGGTTCTTGTCCATCAGCTCATCAGCTCAGGGCTATCAAACCAAAATCTTGCGTGTGTACAGCGCTCGTCCAAAAGACTGTCCGGGCGGATCCACGGGCGATGGATGACGAACAATTGCAATGGAAGTGGAGAGAGTGCAGCGCGGGGCCACACCGTCATTCTCCCCCTCCCCTCTCCATATAGCAGAACGGCCCTGTATGTACAGCACTCGTTCATGCTTCATGCAGTCGCAAGTCTTCAGGGGTAGCAAAAGAGCCAAGACAAGGGACAGAAGGCTGATCATCTAGTTTCAGAGTGGTATGCACCGCATTAAACAGCAAACAGAGTTAGAATCACCACTAAAGACTGCAACTGCTCGAAAATAAGTTGTCAGGTAAAGACTGGAGAGACTATTCATTAAATATAGAGAATGCAGGCAGATCAGCTACAGAACCTGCAGCAAAAAAGTACAAAGTAGGCACAGTAAACTGATTATAGCCTTTGCAATCAGAGTCACCAAGAACTTGAGTCTGATATGTCTGGTATTGTAAACTGGATCCTATGCTCTTAGAATACCCAATGAATCCAGTCCATCGGTAACTGGCCCATGACCATGGCACTGTTTGTTTTTTTTATTGTTGTAATGTTTGATTTTATTATTAAACAATTACTGAAAAAAAAAAAAAAAAAGCTTCCTTTGCAGGTAACCTGTTACCAGTATGGATTCTGGAAAGCACCTATGCAGAAGCGAGTGCCCACCAGTCACCTTCAGGCTGTACAGGGTCTGAATTTGGTACTCCAGGTCAATAGGATAACCACTCTTGACCGCTGAAATCAAGAGGGACCAGCTCTAAAAGTGATGTAGAAATGTTGGGGGAAAAAAACAATGTACTAGCAAAAAAAGCTTTGTCCTTTACAAAAAGCTGAAAGAAAAGATATCCAACCTTCTAGTACAATACCAAAACACAGGCTTGCTGGTGGTAGGAGATGTTATCCTGGGCTGGTCTAGTTTTTTCTCTTTTTGCCAGTTTGCTATCCTACCATAGGAAGCGGTATAACCTGAATGTAAAAGCACTTCCCATCTCCCCTCCCCTGGAGTTGCCCACCCTGAACAAATGAAGGGACAATGATTCTACAGTCTGGGACTTAAAAAGTGAAATTATCCTTAGGATTCCTAATGTCCACTCAAAGTGGAACCAAAACATATTTTTTTTTTTTAGTTTTGGCTAAAGCAAAGGTCAAACATTTCTATACGTTATACGATAGATTAAAAAACATTCTAGCTGCATTTTCAATTTACGTAACTTGGAGTAAGTTTGATTTACATATTATTCTTCATGATTATTCTGCAACTCCCAGCTCTCCGAAATGATTCATTGTTTTGGAAGTCACTCCCTGCCCATTGGACCACTAAAATAAGAGACCATCAGAATGCAGTATGAAAAAAAAAAAAAGATCTTACTTTCCAGTAAAAACAAACACAGTAACCAATACGATGGGATCAGGCCAGCATAGACTGTCATCCAGCAACATTCAAATGCTCTCTCATTTTTGGAATATGTCAGCAGATGGAGACAAGTAATAAAAAGGGAACCTGTCATCCCTTACTAGCTGAATGTAAAGCTCCCACCAGGTGATGAACACCGAGGCTTTCTGTACTCTCAGCCCAGTGCTTTCTCCAGGCCAGTTACACCAAACACTGCAGAGCACCAACCATCCTGATGCCTGTACTGCATGCAAGGGAATCCGGCAATGGCAGCCACCATCACTGGGTGAAGTCTCAGTTGATCACCATTCTTCCTTTATTAATGGATGCCTGGCTGTGGTTTATTCTAAGCACACTCAGTAATGCAGTAATGTTCTCGGTAAAGGATAATAAAATTTACTTTTAAAAGGCAGCTAGTGCAAGTAATCAAGTTTGACTTGCCTTTAGCCTTATGTAAATCCTCATACAGTACAAAGCCAGCTGGGTGAAGAAGTTGATAGGGACAACTGAGTGCCCTGCATCCTCCCATGTGGATATCATGAACGATTTATTAAAGACTGGAGAAGATAGACTATCATGGCGGAGACTAAGTGATCCAACAAACCTGGAATGGGATCTGGTCCAGGTCTGAAAACATTTGGCAAATAAAAGCAAATGATTAATAAAACAATTCCAGGTTTGCTGAAACACCCAGGTTCCTCCATAATAATCTATCTTCTCCAGTCTTGGCAAGCTTAAATAAATCAGACTCACAGTGAGAAAGTTCAGCCCATCACATTGTTGCTTCCTTTTCAATGTGTAACAGCACAGTGGCTCAGTAGTGGTTATTATTATTATTATTATCACTCCGGCCTTTACAGGGCTGGGTCCCAGGTTCAAATCCCAGCCAGGACACTGTGCATGGAAATTGGAAGGTTCTCCCTGTGTTTGTGTAGGTTTCCTCTGGGTTCTCCAGTTTCCTCCCACATTCAAAAAACATGCAGTTAGGTTCATTGGCTTCCCCCCCAAAAAACAAATTGATCTTGAGACTGTATTAACTTCCCTAGCGGTATTCCCAAGTGTGGCTCGGGGTTATTTTCAGTACCAAAAGCGGTAACCGCGAGCCACACTCGGGGAGGAAGTGCAAGCAAGTTTTAAAACTTACCTGGTCCTCACATTCCTGCAGCGTCCTCCAGTGATGCACGGCTGGCATTTGTGTCCCCAACATGTGAACGTTAGGAGCGAGGCCAGGGGACGCAGATGCCGGCTGGACCCGTGAGGCTGGGAGGTGGGAAATTTAAAATAAGTGTTTTTAAATGTACTACTTTGACATTTAAAAATACTTATTATTCAGACCGGCAGGGAGGGTAAAGGCATATGTCTATGGTAGGGACATTAAACTGCTAGCCCCTTGGAGGGACAGCTAGTGACATGATTATGGACTTTGTACAGCACTGTGTAATATGTTCGTGCTATATAAATACTATGTGATAATAATATTAGAGGTGAGTAGATGCCTCAAAGTGTATTGTTTAAAGAGGAACTAAACACATATATACTCACTTGTCTCCATTACAGGCTCTGCCATTTTATCCTTTGCACATCCCAATCTTTGGCTGTCTTGATTGGTTGGGCCATAATCATGGAACTCTTGCACCGGAGTCCATCCGGTCCCGGTACACACAAGGGAAGCTGGGATTACTGGGTAACCCTGTCAACAAATGGGGAGCTCCGCATGTGCAGCACCACACAATATGACAACTGAGTGGTGACCAAACAGGTAAGAATACTCACTCAGAATACTCAGAAGACACACATCGCCTTCTCTTTTTACAATAAACACCAGCCTGAATCTTAAAAGTAGGGCTTCAGTTCTACTCTGAGAAAAGTCAGGTCACCTACCCAACTCTGCCATTCAACAATCACACAGCAGCCAAATAGATTTTTGGAAAGCAAAATCCGATTACAAGTAGAATTTTTTTTTTATGCTTTGCACCAACACTTGCTTGCAGTAAAGGATCATACTCTGCTTTTTGCCACAGGGGAAATGTAGAAAAACTGGAATGCTGTTTGTATCAGTGAATCCCCAGATTCACTGCTAGCTTGGGTGTAAATGTGACCTAACATACAAACTGATCCTCCTCCTAATAATTCAAGCAGATCGTTCATGTTTACTTTTTATTTTTACTATATTATCTATGAAAAGTGTTTTTTTTTCTTTTAACATTTTCAAGGAAAAGTTTCAAGTAAAACCAAAGTCGCCAATGCTCCCTGTCCATGGACTCCATCAACGGTTCTGACATCTTTGCTCTTTGGCCAAATGAAGTACCTTCTGGCTTTTTGATTGGCTGGCCCAGGATGATGTAAGTTCCTTGTATGGGCTCAATAGTAAATTCATCCAGCCACCATGGTGTGCTAAGAGACTTAGCTGCACATGTACATTCATGTGAGCAGACAGGTAGGAATATATTGTTCCAAAAGACACCAAGGGGTAAAATAAAGAGGAACTTTTAACATTGGCGACACAGGCAGGTGGGTATTAAAGAAAGACGGGTAATGTCCCTACTGAAATAACTCTTCTTACCTGCCTGATCACTGCCCGGCTGCCAAACTTTGCTGAGCTGCACATGTGCATCTCACCACTGGTTGCCAGGTAAACACGGCAATCCTGGCTTTCCTTGAACGTGCTGGGAATGAATAAAGTCCTACAAGCCTGCAGGGGAATTATGTCATACTGGCGCGGCCAATCAAGAAGGCTGAAGAGGAAGCAAAGATGGCGGCGCCATGAGACAGAACTAAGATAGGCGAATATAGTTGTGCTTTAATACACGTTCGAACCTGTGACAAATTAGTATTGCTGTCTGTGCCCCTGTTGGGGTGAATTATTCCTTTTATTCATGTTATCACCAAGATAGATAGCAAGCAGGAACATAATGAGTTGACATAAAAACAATAGGAAAAATGACAGCTCAGTGGTTAGCACTCAGGTTCAAATCTCATCTAGGACTCTATCTGCATGGAGTTTGCAGGTTCTCCCTGTGTCTGTGTGGGTTTCCTCCCACATTCCATAAACATGCAGTTAGGTTAATTGGCTTCCTCCTAGAATTGGTATTAGACTGTATTAAAGACATATAACTTTGGTAGAGACATTGGATCGTGAGCTCCTTTGAAGGACATCTAGTCACATGACTATGGACTTTGTACAGCGCTGCATAATATGTTGGTGCTAAATAAATACTGTGTGATAATATTATTATTAGTTCCGATGGGGACACCTGATCTGGGGAGCAACAATCTAGGAAGATTTCCTCTCATTTCCTGTTGCGTCTTTAGGACAGGAGGTGAGGGGAAATCTCTCTAGCTTGCTATATTATATATATCACCATAGAGGATTTCCCTGGGCTAAAGAAAGCTAAGACATTTAGCTGAACATTACACTTTTACTGCAAAAATATTATAGCTCAGAGTACAGATTGTGCATAAAATACAACAGGAAGTGGGCACAAATCTCTCTAGAATCAGAAGAAATCTCTATAGGATAATTTCCCTTCCATTGTTGTTCTGGTAGCAGCTCAGAAATGTAGGATATTGCAATCACATTGACAACAGGGACAAATAGAATGACCTCCCCAGCTGTGACAACACAAAGCACACACAGGGGCTCTAACCTGTCACTATTGTGTGTAGAGATAAACACAAGGGGTAATGGAGGGGTAATTGGGGGTGCAGAAGGAGCCAGATGGGAGCTGTGCACAGGAAATACTGGGAGGGGTGGGCAGAGCAGGGCACACACATCACCCCCCCCCCCATATCACACAGCCCCTCCCCCACACTAGGGTCCCCCTTCTCTCACAGGAGAGCCTTATGTCGGTTGCTAGGGAGATGAGTTGGGGTTGGCTCCTCTGTCCCCCACTATTCACCACCGCTTTTTTTAGTACCGGATAACTCCCCAGCTGCCCCAACCCGTTCCGAACTCCCTCCGGCCACCTTTTGTCCACACTTACCGCCCGTTCAGGCCGCTGCACTCCCCCGGGGAGCCACACAGGCAGCCACCGCCGCCAGCACGTCGCACGTTACGCTCTGCGTAGAGACTGACGTCACCACGCACGTCAAGGCCACACAGATTACACCCCCGATCGTCGATTGGTCGACCTTGGTTAATGATTGACAGCTGCTCTAGAGAGCCCTCCTTCAAGTCACACCTCTGACCGAGAGAACGCGTTGCGATTGGTCGAGGAGGGTTTAATTGACAGATGGAGAACAATGCAGGAGGGCGTGGCGAGTACTGCAGAGGGAGAAATGTCATGTAGATGGCAGGGATGTGAATGATGATGTTGGCTGGAGCTGACACACTTTGCTGCAGGATAAAATTCAACTTACCACCAACAAAATGCAGCTTTAAAGGTGGTGGCAGCATTCATATTTTTTTTTCTATAGATGCCAGTAACACACTTCCTGTCCTAGCTTGACAACACTCACTGTACTGTATCAATGGCGGAGCGGCGTTGTCACCTTAGGCTGCTGTTCTGATTTGCACTACAAAATCTCTCCTTTTCTTCTTCATAACATAGGGAGGAGGGGTTGTGGGATTCTTAGAGACAGACAAAATGATTATTGGTGTCAGTAGTAAATGATCAGAGAGACACAAATTGCCCATTGAACCCCTAGAAACCTCTAGAGGAAGCGTAGGGTTCTACAGAACCTTGGTTGTGACACGCTGGTCTATAGCTTCCCAGTTTTGGTAATATTGGGGGCATATAAGGCAATATATACATAGACATTATTCATATAGAGCCAACAAACCATGCCATTCTTCATGGAGGCCCCCATTATATCAGCCATTGTGCCCAAGGAGCTCACAATCTAATTTTCCCATCACACTCTGGTAGGATAAAGCCAGTATATTGCCTTGGTGGAGATTTGTCTGTTGCAATTTTTGTTGCTGCTGCAAATTTGCATCTCTGGTATAAATGTCATTCATTTGTAGCTGAGCCATAAAGGTGAATGAAGAACGACCGGCACCTGCCACCTTGTCAATCGTTCTCTGTACAATTACCAAGTTTGGATCCAAAAAGATGATCAATGCAAATACACTGCTGGTCTGACATGGCCCTGAGGAAAGGAAAAAGAAGATATTTTCCTGTCCTCTGTACGGGTACAATCTAATGAAAACATCGCCGAGGTCTGCAGGCCAGCCAAAGATTTGGGGGTGTCAATCTGACCCCCCCTCCCCTGAACATGGTGTACAGTATAATAAAGACAGTAAAACACCTTGTTTACAAAACTCAGTAGCACAAGCTAAAACTGACATGTACAAGAGGAAAACAGTCAGCAATAATTTATCTCTCTTTGGAAAACTTATACAAAGTTTCACTCTAAAGAAAAAAGACAAGCAGATATTATTAATAAACAGTATTTATATAGCGCCAACATATTATGCAGTGCTGTACAATATATAGGGGTTGCAAATGACAGACAGATACAGACAGTGACACAGGAGGAGAGGACCCTGCCCTGAAGAGCTTACAATCTAGGAGGTGGGGGAAGTATCACACAATAGGAGGGGGGATATGGAATGGTAGGAAGTAGTGAGGGTTTAGGAGACAGAAGAAGATGGGTAGGCAAGTTTGAAAAAATGGGCTTTGAGTGCTCTTTTATATGAGCAGAAAGTAGGAACAAGCCGAATAGGACGAGGAAGACCATTCCAGAGAGTACGGGCAGCTCTAGAGAAGTCTTGGAGCCGTGCGTGTGATGAGGTTATGAGTGAGGAAGTCATTTGTAGGTCATTGGAGGATACAGACAGTGACACCGTAAGAAAGGACCCTGCCCTGAAGAGCTTACAATCAATATGCAGCGTTGTACATTTAAAAGGGGTTGCAAATACAAACAATGACACAGGAGAATGACATCCTGCCCCAAAGAGCTTACAATCGACAGTTACACTTACTCTATAGCTAACCCAGGGTGCTCTGGGAATTCTTTTTTCTGCATTCAGTGTATGTTTGCAAAAGACAGATGATGCTTAGATAGTAAAAGAGATAAAAAAAAACAATAATTTGCAACAACACAAAAAATTGACTCAAAACACTTTCCGTTTGAGCAGACAGGTGAATCACATTTCCTTAAATGACCATAAGGGTAAAGCTGATTTTATATTGTGCTCCAATCAGCTCCTATTTAGTTTATTGGAATTAAATAAAGTGGTTGGGAATCATTTTGTGGATACATCTATATGTAATTGTGGCGGCACTGTTACTGGACACAACATTCACACAATCCTTTGTGCTGTAAACCGCACAACAAAGTGTCACATGCTGCAGATGGCTCTAAAAACCACATTAGTTGAATAGGGGTGTACCAGAGCGGCTAAACATGCATTATATAGACCGCACGTCTGAAAGAAACCTAATTCTTTCCAGATCTTTGCAATAAATAAAATGATCAAAATATGGAACAGTAAGAATATAAACTTTACACATCCCAAAAGTTTGCCAGATTAATTAAAGCTCTCCAAGGCTGGAGAGGATACACTGTCATCAGTGAACCTAGGTGATCCAGCAAACCTGGAATGGATTTAGTCCAGGATTCAAAACATTTGCTAGCAAATAAAAAAATGACTTTGAAGAAATCCATTCCAGGCTTGCTGGATCACCCAGCTTCACTGATGACAGTGTATCCTCTCCAGCCTTGGAGAGTTTTAATAAATCAGACAAAAGGATGTTTGTTCCTAGTCAGCTGAATTGCAGCTATGTATGGCTGTGATAACAGGATGTGGTCACAGAATGCTGTTCTGAGCAGCTGCAGAGACAGAACATTGCTGTGCACCCCTCTCCTCCTCCTTCTGCTCCTCACATCCTGCTGTCATCCAAGCAAGAGGTACAAAACTAGCAGACAGGAACCCAGTCACAGAGGAAACGCCCTGCAGGATGGTAAGATGCTTTCTGTCTTGTTGTATTACTTATTGAAAAAAAAACTTTGAAACTTTGAAATTTTTAATTATTGCAGTTCAGAGAAAAAGTCAGGTCATTGCAGCAGGATCAGCGATTGGTTACCAGAGATTATTGCACATGTTGCATTGGTGTTTGGTATATTACCTGGTTTTATATTAATTAAATATCTCCCCTGCGACTCACCTCCAACCCATCCCGAATGTTTTATTTCTTTTTTTTACCAATGAAGTAAAATATAAAAAACACCATTCAGCTCCCTTGCCTTTGTTGTATCGGGGTATGGGGGAGTGCTAATTCAGAGCTTAAAATGCGTCTATGCCAGCCGGCCCTATTCGTTTCTGCTGCAATCTTTTTTGGATCCTGAGAGGACCCCTCTATTTGTTAGCCAATAGGAAGTGTCCATATCACTGCTTCCAAAAACATGCAGTTTGGATAACTGGCTTCCCCCTTGACCTTAGGCTGCGATAATTACATATGACTGAAGAATGGACATTTGGTTGTGAGCCCTTTGGAGGGACAGCTAGTGACATGACTATGGACTTTGTACAGCGCTGTGTAATATGATGGTGCTATATAAATACTGTATAATAATAATAATAATGGACACGGATGGAATAATGGAACCTCACCTATTGCAAACGAACCATGCAAGGAGAATTGGGATTGGAGCATAATGTGACCATGGCTTAAGATAAGTAAAAATCACATTCTTTTATTTATTTAGTCTTTTTTTGAACCATCAGCTTTTCGTTAGGTGCGGTAGGGTTTGGGTTATTATTTGGCTAGAGATCAGCTTTTAGTTTGGATGCAAAAATTACAATTCAATTGTACAGTGTCAAAAATGTTCGATATTACCGATTATCAAATACCTGCATAATAATTACCAACTAATATGGTATCGTCTCAGGTAAAAGTCTAGGATGTGTGAGGCAGTCCTTCAATGCCATTTAGCAATTTGCTATGGTCCACTGGGGACGACCACTGTAATTTCCTATGGGGGAGGACTCAGCGGGGTGCCTCCTGCTCATCCTCCCCTCTTTACAGAACTGGACAGCGCTCATTGGTTCTACTAACACTGGAAACAATTATGAAACATTGTTTCTATCAACTAAAAATTGAGATAGTATTTGTACTACATAATTATTTGTAAATCTAAAGGAAACATGCACAGATTAAAATAAGCAAATCCAGCTAAAAGTGGAACTAAAGGCTGCATTGTGGTGGATGGAAATCATAAGGGATGAATATGCACTATTGTGGCACACTACCCTGCCATAGCGCCCCATGCCACCAATGCAACGCCCCCTTCTTCACTGTGCCACTGATATTTCCCCTGCCTTTCTGGATTTAGCATCATTATTATTAAATAGTATTTATATAGCGCCAACATATTACGCAGCGTGGTACATTAAATAGCAGTTGCAATTGACAGATAGATAAAGACAGTGACACAGGAGGAGGAGGGGACCCTGCCCTGAAGAGCTTACAATCTGAGAGGTCTCCTATTTAACGTACAGTGCTGTGTAATATGTTGCCGCTATATAAATACGGTTTAATAATAATAATATTAATAATTATATTAAAAATGGTAGGGGAAGTAGCACATACTAGAAGCATCTTCTTCCACATTAATTGTCCAGCCCGGAATGATATAACTCCCGGTTGTGCACATGGGAGTGAAATTAACTTGTCATGCCGAGATTGTACTGTGTGTACAATTCTAGAAACATTGCGGGCAGGTGAAGCAGAAGCTTTTATGGTAGAAAAGAGACACAGGGGTCTATTTATAAAGCAGTGAATCTGACACATTCCTTGAATTCTTTAAAACAGTCCCTGCTGGAGAATGTTCCAGCTCCATGTGTTTCAGTGGCAGTAATTGGTTGTCTCCACCAGGGAATGTTTCAGTGAATATCAGATTCTTTGCTTTATTATCAGACCCCACAGAGTCTCTTCTACAATAAAAGCCTTCATTTCTTTTCAACAAAACATTTTGCTTTAAAGGATTGGAATCATGGATTTACCTTGCCTATCATGAATCCTGATTGGCTACCAGAGTTTTCATCGATGTGGAGTAAAGAAGATTGGTGTGAATATCTTTAGCATGGATCTATAGTTTTTCCATGCATAACAGACAATAGGGTCCCCTGATCTATAATAAAATGAGAAATCTAAACTTCATGGTAAAATGATACATAGGGCCTGATTTATTAAAGCTGATTTATTACACTTTTATCAGTGAAGCTGGGTGATCCAGCAAACCTGGAATGGATATCTTAAAAGTCATTTGCTATTTGTTAGCAGATGTTTTCATCTTGTTAGCAGATGTTTTTTTATCTTGGACCAGATCCATTCCAGGTTTGCTGGATCACCCAGCTTCACTAATAAAAGTGTATCCTCTCCAGCCTTGGAACGCTTTAATAAATCAGGGCCATAGAACCAAGGATCTAGGTATTTATATAACCCAAGTTTGCTACAGAAGTTGAATAGGGCCACGTCTACTTCACAACACTTTAGGAAAAACATTTTTATTTTCCGGTCATATAATTGTCATTTGCAAATCCTATTAAACAAAGGTGAATAAAACTCTCCGTTTTAAAAAAATAAGGATGAGATTAGATGGGTGGTGAAGTTGTGAAACATTTACCACTTCCTCATGCCTGTGTACAGTGCCCATGGTGCTGTAGAATTTGATCTGAAGCAGCCAATAGAGAATGAATGGTAGTGAGCCAATCAGTAGTGAGCGGTTCAGTACGGCCTGCTGTCATAGGTTGAAAAGTTGTTTCATTGGGAAAAACGCAGTGGGTGGGGATGGCGAGTGGCTGGAAAAGGGTCACCTGCTGGGAGCCACTAGCCATCCAAGCTTAGCCTAATATCACCCCAGGCCAACTTACCTGTCCAAGTTCTAGCGACAGACACTGCCATTCTCCTTCTCTTCTTTCTTTTCTAGACAATCAGGCAGGCAGAAACCCGGAGGGATCAGGCAGGTAAGACGCATTATTGCAGAAGGGATATCGCCAGTCTCTTTCTGCCTGATCATGCAAAGTGGAATTTAATTTCCACTTTAAGGATCCCAATGTGTATTATAGATAACATCAATATATAATATAGATGTCTGAACAAAGCATTTTTATTAGTTTAATATGAAGGAATTAAAATGCTATCAGCAATACAACCTTTTACTACCCTTGGGCCACCAGTTGAATTCCACTAATTCTTGGAGGTCAAGTATTTAAAATATGCCAAAATAAAAGACTGAACTGAACAGAGCTGCAAGATATTTGACCGCTCCCATTGAACCGTAACTGTGTGTCACATAATTGTGGCCATAACTTAAGTAATCTATGATTGCAGTTGTTATGCAATCCTGGTGCTGTCTGTTAACGGAAGGAGGAGAAAGATAGTAGAATGCATAGTTTGTAGAAAAATATCTCATTATTAGGCAAAGCAGGAAAAAATACTCAAAGTCATAACATTATCATTATCATCCAAGAACTGTAAGCTTAGTGAAAAACCATCACAGCCAGACGGTTCTCTATGCAAGGATAGATGTTGGAATGGAGACTGATGTTGTGCTGCAAGAACATTCAGAGCAATGCTAGATCATTCTCTATGTTTTCCCAATGTATTGAAGCTGAATACAACTCTCAGGTTTCATAAAGTTAAGGATGAGATTAGATGGGTGGTGATGTTGCAGAAATGTATTTTAGACTTTATTACAGCTAACAGCAGTAAAATGTAACAGAGGGAGATGAATGGATAAATGAGATTGGGACTATGATGAAACTCAATAGTTCTGAAATGGCCGGGAGGGTTGTTTGAACTTTTGATGCCCAACCAAACAAACTTTGTAATATGCAAATTCTAATAGCAATGGGGTTATTTAAATGTTACTACACTTCCCCATACAAAAATTGCGAGCAGGGAGGATTCTTATTGCAGAAAAGCCAGGCTGACCCTCATCCCGGACTGGCCAATCAAGATAACGGAAGTTCCAATACCTGGTAGATGACTGGATGTAGATGGCAGCACCTGCAATAGAGTGAGGACAGGTGAGTGTAAAAAAAATGGCATGTAAGTTTATTTTTTTGCAGAAAGGACATTATCTGTCCTTTCTTCAATAAAGGACCTGTCTGGTAGCAAATGTTTATTTTCATTGTTTAGTTCCACTTTAGTGTAAAGAACCCAAGTGGTGGACAGAATATCTGTTCTATGGGACATCTGTGCCACAGGTGAAAGTTTAAGTTAGATGTAACCCCCAAAACAGAAAACTTGAAGATGTGAGAATTCTTAACTACGCATGGTTGGCTGCACAGCTACAGGCAAACTTTGCTATAGAGTGGGTTTCTTACGATTGGAAAGTTCAGTTCCAAAGGTAATACATTTAAAATACAGTCAATAATATAATTGCTTTGTGTAGGACTATGGTTTTGGGTAGGCAAGTTCCTTATTGCAGATAGGACAGGCTATGTCTCTTCTGCAATAAAACAAACTTACAGCCCTTGCACTAGCTTTGCTGTAATGTGTATTGAGCTGCCCATGTACACGATTCCAGCACAGATGATATAAGTGGAAGTTACGTAATTCCAGCCTGGTCAACAAAGAAGGTTGAAGATCTCTATCCTGGAAGAAGACCAGGTGAAGATGTTGTTGTTGGTGAAGGAGCAAAGAGGGGTGAGTTTAGTTGGAAAAATGTGAACAGGAAGGTAAGTTTATTTTATTGCAGAAAAGACATTGCTGGTTCCTTCTGCAATAAAAAATCAGCCTGATCACAATTTTTTAAATATTTTTAAGTTTATTTCCACTTTAAAGAATTTGCTTTGCTCAACTTTGTCTTCAGTTGGGCTTTTCATGTTATTGCTATGCTAGCACCATCTAGAGGATGTAATAGATTATTACAGTCCAGTGTAACGAAACCAGACATCGTAAACACCTAGAATGTGTTGGATGCTGAATATTCTTCAATATCTCTGCAATAAACATAACAATACATATTGGCAGAGGAGAGAGAAGAGGGAGAAGAAGGAGAGAGATGTAATAACTTCTTGCACTGCATTATTATTCTAGTAACACAATTGCTTTAATCTACTTAACCCTAACCCCTTAATTAATTCTTAACTATAAAAGGACCCTTCCAGCTGACCATTTATTGCACTATATCAATTTTTTTTATTATGGGCATTTAATATTACATTTTGCATGTTATTTGTCTTTAAAATCCTCCCTTGTGTAGATACCATAAATCCCTGAGCCTGCTGCTGGGTGCTGTCTTGTGAGGTCAGTAGTCTCAGAAGACTCAAAACTAGAGCTCAAATGATGCTCTATAGTAGCCTTTCTTTACCATTTTAGAAATAGTTTGCAGGTGTTGGGGAACCCCTGCAATAACCAGTTAATAGGAAAAATGCCCTTTGCATTGGTGGGCATTACATGTGAGGTCAATCACATTTAAGGAACCTCTGGAGGAACTCAAGAGTTCTATGGAATCCTTGTTTTGAATGGCAGGTAAATAAAAGGTAATAGGTAAAGAAGTTGAGCCAGAACATACAGTAACCAGACACTCTAGGAAAAGTAGGGCTATTATTTGCAATAAGGGAGAAGGATGTTTTTAGACCTCACAGACCACTAAATTCATGGAATCCGGACCGTGCATTCGCCGGGAGCTGTGTAGAAGCTTCCCCTAGTGTGACGTCATGATGCAAGAACCCATCGCAGGCTCAAACAGGAGACACAACCCACCCACCGCCCTGAGCCTGCGATCCATATGGAGGAAATGGTCCATGGCTCTGGCAAATGTGCCCCACCAGCGATGTCCTTCTCCTGATCCCACAGGGGGGGGCACACCACTCAGAACTGCAGACCTAGGTTGGCGACCACTGTCCTAGGGAACTGACTCTTTCTGCAGTAGTTGAATTTGTTCGGTAGTTTGGAGAAAAATTACATGTGAAAAAAAATAATTTATGTAAAGGAAACATTGCAAGTAAATATTTAATCCCTTCATCTTTCTGTGCTTTTGTTTTTTTTTAAGTTGAAGATAGGGTCGCTTTAACCCGCAACATTAAAATAACTCTATTTATATAACTTTCTATTTTAGTCGTGGGTGAATCTGGACCAATATTGATACTGAAAACATCTTCTCTTAGTGAAACAACAAAGCAATTAAATATTTTTTCTTGCATTCTAGCTAGATATTAAAATAACTCTTATCTCTCTCTTCTTCTATCCAGTCTGACTCGTTGGTGGTGTGTGATGTAGACCCCGAGCTGAAGGACAGGTTGAGGAAATTCCGCTTTAGGAAGGAGACCAATAATGCCGCCATCTTGAGTGAGTGACCATGCACAGTTATACAGGACAGTGGGATTTCCTGTGCCGCCAAGAGTGGACACAAGTGAAGGATTTATATATGGGGGTCACATGGTTTGTTCACCCCTCACACTCACTCTTCTTATTTGTTTCTTAGTGAAGATTGACAAGGACAAACAGCTGGTGGTTCTGGAGGAGGAGTTTGAGGTGAGTCGCACATGACACATACACATTTATTCTCGGTTTGTGAATCATGGCTGTGCAGATGGGCTGCTCAGCTCTGCAGAAAAGAGAAGAAAATCCTAACACACACAATCAAATGTTTATTTATATAATTACAAATGCAGAAACTACAATGCAGACACATGAGCAGTGCCTGATTTATTAAAGCTCTCCAAGGCTGGAGAGGATACACCTTTATCAGTGAAGCTGGATTGTCCAGCAAACCTGGAATGGATCTGGTCCAGGATTGAAAACATTTACTAGCAAATAACAAATGACTTTGAAGAAATCAATTTTAGGATTTCTGGATCACCCAGCTTTAGTTGTATCCTTTCCAGCCTTGGAGAACTCCAATAAATCAGGTCCATAGTAAAAAGTATACAGATAACAAATGATACGCTATAACCCATACCAGTTAACAGTGAAAAACACTTGTTTCAGAGGCTAAATTGAGTTGCTTTACATGGTGCTGCATTTCTTTGAATATCCTTTTAAATCCAAACTAAACCTAGCAGTAAAAAGGTGACGGGCAGGCGGGTTCTTTATTACTAAAGAAAGATGATGTACCTTCTGCAATTAAATAAACTTACCTGCCTGCCTACAATTTAAAAAACTGACCACTCTCCTCTAAGCTTCTGACACCGGCATCTTCACCTGGTGCTGGGTGTGGGATCTTTGGCCATCTTTATTGGCCAGGCCAGATTGACGTAACTCCTGCACATGTCCATGAGGGTACAGTCTTTGCCAGAACTGTATACCGAACTGCACATGCACAGCTCAGTTTTCAAAATAGGGAAGACTGCAAACCGGTAGGTAGGTTTGTTTCTACACTAATGAACCTGCCTGCTCACAATTTTTCAAAGTAAAGGATCGCCACGACAATCAAGACAGAATGGGAGTGCAAAACCTCCCGTGATACCTACGTCACACATCCCGGGAGGCTCTTGGCTGCTTCTTCTGGGCATGCCCTTTCTTTATTGGAAGAAAAAAATCTTTTTCCACATCTACATCACCTGATCTCCAGCCTGCACAGTGCAAGATCGAGTGACGTTGGAAGAAGAACCTGGAAAAAGAAAGAAGAAGACAACGCGGGACCCAAACGAAGAAACCTCCTGACAGATAGATGGATCTGCAGGATTAAAGGTAAATGTGTTTTTTGTTATTTTAAGTTTAGTTACGGTTTAAAGTGTGTTTTAAGTGCATGTAAAGCAGGCCAAATCCAGCCAATATTTGTCATGTGCCACATATTCCATTCAAATGCCTCTGCATCCATTTCTTTTTTTACAAAAAGGATGCATTTGCATGCATTTGAAATGTAAACATATTGCCAGACTAGAGCACTCATCAACATGAATCTTTAGCTAGTCATAGTGGTAGGTAAAACCTGGCAAAACCTGGTTATCAAGTATATTTTTTCTGCTTTATCTTCCTTTGATTGGTTCATCATTTGTTAGGCTGGGGTTGGCATCTATTTTCACCCAAATTAATACATTCCATTCTTCTCTTGAGCTAATTACCTGTGAAATGCATGATACTCTTTGACGTCTATTTATTAAGCAGGAAATCTGACATTCACTGAAAAATTCCCTGGTGGAAAATCAATTGCTGCCATTCAAACAAATAGACCAGGAAGGTGGTCTAGTGAATATTTCCTCCAATGTCAGATTCACTGCTTTATAAATACCCCCTTATAACAAAGTCTGATGGTTTGAGTTTGTAAAGGAGACAAATTTTCACTTAGTCCAGTAAAGTGCAGGTCACGTCAATCATTCCGTCATGTACAAGAGAAAATCCTCTGCACATGACTGGGTAATAAATCCATAAAAATTGGGTATTGAAAGTTCACAGGTCTAAGCAAACGTTCTCCTCCTTAATAAATAATTTAGTAAATCAATCCCTATAAATCATAGGTCTAGCAGAAGAAATAATGTGCAGCAACCAATCAATGATAACTGAATCACTTTAAAAATTGTATTTCTATTTCAGGATATTTCCCCTGATGACCTGCAGAATGAGCTACCAGAGCGTCAACCCAGATATCCTTACCAGATTTACCAATCCTGTACCTTGTATTACTCTATGCGCGGGTCAGAAGCCCCTTCTAGGTAGGGAAGAGAAAATCCATTTGAGAATGAGAATGTATTTTAATCAATTCTCCAAGCTGAGGCTTGGGTTAGGGAAATTTACTTGTTCATATGAGGCTTGCTGTGTCAGGTAATACTCTAAAAAAAACAAGAAGCCCAACACCATGTTTGACTTTATCACTTTCTATGATAATTTATAGTTGTTAAACAAGTGCTGCTGGTTGGTAACTGGATACAGTGCTTTGTTATGCAGTTACAAACCAACAGTAAATATTGTGCGGCCCCGTGCTCAGTGTACAAGCCCACCCTCTTACGTTGGTGGTCATTATACCTGGAAGATTAGTTTGCCATTGACTATTGCTTAAGGAACCCTTCAAGGAAGTTCAGGAGGAACCCTTGTTAAGAAAAGCTGGCCTACAGTCTTCTGAGTATCTCCAACTTTAGTAATCTGTAAGGATCTGTAGTGTAGTTAAGCAGAACTAAGTCTAAGGTCTACTTTGATGACCACTGCTTACCCCAACGTATTCCCCCAGACATACTCACCATTTTGTTGCATCATCATGAGTGATGAAAGGAAGATCTCAAAGTAAGCTCAAAGTTGGCCTAGTCAGGGCTTACATAGGTCTTTGGATTCTACATTGGAATATATTGTTATTTGTTGACTTCCTTAACCACAGGACACATTTCTGGTATACAGTTACAAGTACACGCATGATGATGGGCGCATCTCATACCCACTGTGCATGATCTTCTCCAGCCCGGTTGGTGAGTTTCCACATCTGGTTAGTGGTGGGGCATACGAATGACCTATAAATTATTTGGGGTTTAGGACCAGAACCAAGAGCACTCACAGATACATAGTTTCTTACATTAACCTAAAAACATATAAACAGTCAGAAGAACAGAACAATAATGGAAGAATGATTTTGATCTCTAGCCCCCTTTTAACTCGGGGCAGGTTTCCAAAGAAGTAAAATACCAATTTAGAAATCTAAACATAACACAAAGCAGAACTAAACCCTGCTATACAGATAGTTCCCGGGTTAAGGACATCCAACATATGGAGGCCTCCTAAATACGAACATGGCTTCCCTGCTTGCTGTGTGCAGAATGGAGACTTGGAGGGGGGAGGGGCGGTTTGTATGACTTGCAGATTGAATCTTATGCTAAACACAGCTGAGGTTGTGGGTGATCTTAGGGGGTGAGCTCTTTCTCAGCCTCTTGTAACACTTTTATGACCAAGACAAACTCTGCAGTTGTTTCTTTTTGCATATCAAAGCACTGCTTGCTCCAGAAGTTATTGAATGTCTAGGCTCCATAAAGATTTTTTTTTCTTTTTTTGCTTTGTTTGTGATTAACTCACAGTTAGGATTTTATACAGTAACTGACACCACACTGCCTAATAATATGTTGAAATTAATATCTGTCCTAATTGCATTTAATAAAATAATGTACCTGTTCTGACTTACATACAAATTCAACTTAAGAACAAACCTACAGTCCTCATCTTGTATGTAACCTGGGGACTACCTGTACTCACCTGTCCATCCCAGGGCACCTTCATTCTTCCGCTTCGTTCCATATTGATTTGCTGAGCTGGGATGACATAATCATTTAGTGCCGGCAATCACACGGGAAGCTGGGATTGCCAGGTACCTTTTGACAGCTTACACCAGGGATCAGACAGGTAAGAATGTTTATTGCAGAAGGGAAACCTCCTGCTCCTTTATGCAATAAAACCTGGCCTGATCATACATTTTAGTTCTCCTATACCCCTCTGTACTATAAATCTTTCTTTACTATATGCCCTAAGAGAAAAATATAAAAAAAGGGCAGGCTTGATCACTTGCTTGGTTATTTTCTGGCACCACATTTCTATGTTTCTATGATAGTGGGAAATATCTACAACAGGGACACAGCATCAGTAAACACAAATATATTCACAGACTGTTATATTCTCTGTTGCTGTGCTGCAGAGTTGTCCTCACTTTTTTCAGTAAACCATAGGGAAAGAAATAAGTGAAAATCAACGGGGTCCAGAGACATCTAAAATGTGGATTTACCGCTTCTCTTCTTTATAAAAATGAATCTAAATCGTGACTTGTGTTTTCCTTGTAAATAGGTTGTAAGCCTGAGCAGCAAATGATGTATGCAGGAAGCAAGAACAGACTGGTGCAAACTGCTGAGCTTACTAAGGTAAACTAACTATTGAACTAAAATATATTTGTATAATTACTTTTTAGATATTTTCTATCTTCTATCAAAAAATGAATAAATAATAAAAAAATATATTTTCTATAGGTAAGTATAAACTACTTACATAAGAAGATTTTGATGTTTTGGTTGCAGACAGAAGGTGGTGCTTTTGGCTCATTTACACATTATCCGGGCTATTCTTACCACCACTTAGATTGTAAACTCCTTCGGGGCAAGGGTCTCCTCCTTCTGTGTCATTGTTTGTATCTTGTCTGTCATACAACCCCTATTTAATGTACAGCGCAGATATGTTTGTTAAGGTATATGGTTGTTAGTAACAATAATTGCCTAATAAACTTGATTTTGTATACATTTATGAGAGGACATAGTTATAACCAAAAGCCTCAAAACACAGGTTGAAAAACTGGGAATGGGGGCTAGGTCATATTTACACACACACACACACACACACACACACTGCGTAATATGCTGGTGTTATATAAATACTGTTTATTATTATTAATATTAATAATAATAATAATAATATTAATAATTAATAATAATTTTAATAATAATAATTTGCCACTAATGTTGGCAGTTGTCCATTGATGACATGACAAACTTTGCATGTCTTTTCCTGACAAATAAAAGTTCATATTGAATGTGCCACTGACACTTGTATTGCATAGGTTAATTTAAAAACCAAACCCATCTAACCAAACATTATCTAAATTGATCATATTTTGGCATTTCCTAGCCTACAGATCTGAAATGACATCTAGCTCCTCAAACAACTGTATGTAGTAGATATTATTATTAGTATTCATTAATAATAATATTAATATTAATAATAATAATAATAATAATAATGAACAGGGTTTATATAGTGCCAACATATTACACAGTGCTGTAAATTAAATAGGGGTTGAAAATGACAGTCAGATACAGACAGTGACACAGGAAGATTAGAGGACCCTGCCCCGAAGAGCTTACAATCTAGATATAACTTTAGGGTTGTGTTATGACCTTGGATAATGGGTATTATGATTGCATATTTCATCAAAAATAGTATGTTAATAATAATAATATTAATAATAATAATAATAATAATAATAATCCCTATTAAGGATATTATTAAATAGAATGTTTTTTCCTTTCAGGTATTTGAGATTAGGAACACCAGCGATCTTACGGAAGAATGGCTGAAGGAACGTCTGGCTTTCTTCCGTTAAAGTGGACCTATGTGGATGTGATTACTACAGATGAGCAAACTTTGATAGATCCGTTCTACTAACAATTATCCCAGCTGTCTGATAGCTGCAAGTGGGGGTAGCAAATGTGAAATTTCCCAATTTTAGGTTACAAAAAACCTGTAATGAGAGAAATATAGTAGCTGCCATTGCTGACCTGTAATTCCTAAATTAGTTGCCTGGCAATGATTCTAAGGACTTCTGATCCTTCTCTTTGTCCCAGGTCAATGACTCATTTATTGATGTCAACAGTGTATACTAATAGCCATATGAAGCTATTTCCAGGAGAGGGTCATCAATAGCAAGGCCAATATTTCTCTTACTTCAGGTCTTCTTTAAAATGTTTTATCTTTCCCTTTTGGAAAGCAGAAAAAAATATGATACCTGTTAAGATTTCACATTCATCGGCCCTTTGTGGACCTGATCACACATGTACAAAGAACCTCAGTTGAAAAAAAAAGGAACGTGAATGTGCATTTTGTTAAGGATGTTGCTCCCTTTCCACTGACAATATGCAGAATGTGGGAAACGGATGTCTGTTCAGACTTTGAAGTTTGCTGCACAAGCAGAAATGCATTTGTTGAAGCGTGAATGTCAAAAGATAAATGTGTGGTTACATTTGTTTTCTTACGTCACTGTAAATCCATTTTGTATTTTTTTGCTGAAATAAACCTCAAAAAAGTAAAGCGCTTCAAGGGTAATTTCTTTCTAAGAATATCTTTGGATAATATATGTAAAGAGAGAAGAACCTAAATTGTGTTTTGGGGGTAACAGTATGGTATAGAATTATAGTTTTACTTAATATTCATCAATAGAAAAAAAGCATTGAAAGTGATATTAGAACCTGTGATACAGAATAGTTTTATTGTGGGTTACATAGTAGGTCAGGTTGAAAAAAGTCCATCAAGTTCAACCACAAAAGTAAAAATATTGAGAGTCATTTCTACTGACGCGTTTCACCTATGTAGACTTCTTCAGTTTACAAAAGCAGACACATTATATGAAAACTGGTAATACTTTAGGGTAAGAAGATATAGAAAGTATCCACCGATATCCGGGTTTGGGGATGCTTAACTCCCCTGGTGGTATTCCAGAGTGTGGCTGGGTATAAAAAATACATGCAAAAAAAGGTAACCCTAAGGCACAATTGGGGTAGCTAAAAACAATAAAAAAAAGCCCACTTACCTGGTCCCATCGTGTCCTCCAGCTCCTTCCCGACCAGGTTATCCGAGTTGGCCAGAACAAAGGGATCTAACGGGGTTTAAAAAATGGGAGTTTGGTTCACTAATAATTCCTTCTAGTGTTCTAAAACTGGTCATTTTTCAGTCAGTTTTGACATTCAAGCCATTAGAACCATAAATGATAGCAAGAAACCACCAGAAACTAAGCAGTTTGCCACCTGTAAGTTCAATCCATCCAAATGTTTTGAAAGATTTAATTAAAAAGGAACCTAATGGGCAAAATGTCAATGTAATTAAGGAAAAACTACTTTTCCTTTAAAAATGTTGCTGGTTGGAAGGTTATTATTGTAAAAGCGAGTCTGTATATGCAGATTCTGAGAGTAATTAACTTTCATGAACATGTGGAGGAATCATCCCCCGCCAGCCAGTCAAGATGGCTGAAGATCACTGAACCTGGAAGACAACCAGGCAACAAATTATATGGAAATTATAGACATTGCTGTGCTGGAGGGGGCGCCTATGCAGATGCCATATCCAATTACCAGCTTAAGGGTGGTTGTATATCATAGTTGTTGCTGTAGGGCTCAGAGCCAAGAGGAGGTCTATTAAAAGAGAGAATGCAGAAGCAATTTCGACTGGGACCCTTGCCCTCCAGTGCCTCATGCCCCCCCCATGACCACTGCCCACAGCCAATAATGTGTGAGAGGAAGCGGCCACTGGTTCTGAGTTATAGGCTACCATCCAACCTGTAAATGCAATACTGTACATGTACCACAAGTAAATTCTGCATCAATCATTCAAGACATGCTCTACTATGGGCCTGATTTATTAAGGCTCTCCAAGACTGGAGAAGATACACTTTCATAGGTAAAACTGGGCGATCCATAAAATCTAGATTGATTTCTTAAAAGTAATTTATTTGCCAGCTGATGTTTTCAATTCCAGGCTTGCAGGATCACCCAGGTTCACTGATGAAAGTATCATCACCAGTCTTTGAGAGCTTTAATAAATCGGGCCCTATATCTTGGAGCTATATGTCTGCACTTTGGTGTTCTTTTTTACAGCTCCATGGGGTGGAAGTTGAAATTTTATCATGGGACCAGTGATATTGAGCTCATTCAATACTGGCCGAAACACAGTATAACATCCGGGCAAGGGTGGGGCAAATTAGCGATATCCCAGGGGCCACTACATCAGCCACAGTTGTAAACTGTTGTGTGAGCTAGCCAATGTATGGCTTTATCTCAGAGATATGTGAGAGCTCCTGGAACTGCCATGGACAAGTAGACTTTTCTCTGACCACAAGGAGACCTGTCTTTGACCTAACAAACTTCTCCTTGACCGTGTGGTACAACAAGCCTGTGTCTTCTCATAACAGGGAATGAATGTTAACTGTGATAATGATGTTTTGGCTTTAAGAGAGGGTACAGTAGCTGTGCATTTATTTGACTGGCCATTTCTGATACAAAGGGCAGTCAGGTACAGGAAAGCATACACCATTTAAATATATGTCATGTTATCCATTTATAGTGTAATACTCAACTCTCCATATCCCCTGATGAAGACAATATGGGCGAAACGTGTCGGGAAAGGAGAAATTTGTCATATGTAACTTTATCCGCATTGAGTATGCCACTGAAAGCAAGTCTTTAAGCTTGAGTTACAAGAATTGATTGTTGTGATAACACTTCTATTTTTTGTCTGTGACCACTAAACTTTAAATTTCCCTATTGATGTTTAATTTTAGGGAATTATAAGTAAAATTATGTTTTTTCAGCTTACAGTCAAGTGCCCCTAAAAAGCCTTATTTTCTCTCTCCCTCCCCTTATCCAAGTATTGTAATACAGAATAACAGTTTATGGTTAAGAAATGTCCAACAAACACTAAGCAAAATATTTCAAACACTGAAACCAAAGCGCTTGATAAAGATGCAAAAACAAAGAAACAAAATAATTACCTGTAAATGAGTCCAAGTATCACGGGTTCTTCACAGTCCCATCCATAAAAGTTTTGTAAAAGCCTTTCTTTATTCAGAAAAACTGGGTTCTGGATTTTTTATAGTATTTAGATGTTCCCAATATAGAAATATTTTTAAGCAAATGTTTTTTTTTTTATAAAACTGGATCATACACATATCGAAGGGACTGTGAAGAACCAGTGATACAAGAAATTTGTTTGTTTGTGTTGCATCTTTATCAAGAGCTTTAGTTTCAGCGTTTGAAATATTTCAATTAATATTAGCAATTACCTTTGCATCTCTAATAATCACAGTCCTATCAATTACATCGACCTACTGAATTTCATCTGAGAAGAAAATCAAATCCACATTGCTGGTAGTGCTTATTTATTGCTGCCAATGCCCGATGCTCTATCCTCAAATATCATTGTTAATGATTTTCAAATGAAATCAGCATGGATTTTAGTTCCCATGTTCCATATTTCCCAAATTTTGTATAGATAGCCCTTTAGCCAGTAATAGAACAGCATTCATTAACCTTAACAGTAAACTAATAAGGCAGCTACACTCAGAAGATATTTCTGCGTTTTACAAGGAATAAAAAAGTATAACGAAGGTTTGAAACCCTCTTGCAATGGGCAGGGACATGAGGGAAGATTTGGGAATTCAGATTGAGAGATGCCATTACTGTAAGATGAATTAAAATACTATGGGCCTGATTTATTAAAGCTCTCCAAGACTGGAGAAGATATATTACCATGAGAGAACCTGGGTGATCCAGCAACCCTGCAATGGATCTGATCCAGGATTGAAAACATTTGACAAATAATGGTAAATTTTTTGTTAGATCGCCTAGGTTCTCCAATGATAGTCTATATTTACCATTCCTGGAAAACTTTCATAAATCAAGCCCTAAAGGTGCGTACACACTTCCAATTTTTATCGTTCCAATCGAACGACGAACGATCGATTGGGCAAAATATCGTTCGTAAAAAAGTAACCAACGACGCCGACGAACGAGGAAAGTCGCTGGAAACGAACGACCGGACGTAATTAATTCTTAAAGATCAGCATCAAGAACACAACAAAGATTCGTCAGATTTAAAGCTGGTTTATAACAGCTCAGAGAAGCCTTGGACTGGCAGTCAACCAAGATTCTGGTACAAAAGACTGTAATAGGAGAAGGGTCAAGGTTTTTGTGTGCCCATTGTAGTTTGAGGATTCATTTTCCTCAATGCCTAAAACTACAGAGGTGAATTTCATTCAGCGTGAGTTTACTGCTTGTTCAAAATATGAAAATACTTTTTATGGTCTAGAACATCAAGGATTTAGGAAGGATTTTTCCCCTGTTGGAGTAAGTTGAACCATGCTTTATAAGGGATTTTCTTGCCTTCCTCTGGATCAACTGTGGATTTCTAGTTCTATCAGGAATATGCTGGTTTCTAGTATGTTTATTTCCCTAATGGGTAAACATAATAGACTTGATGGTGCGATTTTTCAACCTATGTAACAATGTAGTCATAGGTTCACTTAAAGAATATTTCATGTTGCCCAAGCAGAAGAGTTTTGTCACGGTAGCTGCAAGGCAGGATGGTGGACCTCTGTGGCATCAGCCTGGTTGGCAGAGACTTGTATGGGGCGCAGAGTCTAAGCAGCTGCTCGGTCTTCACCAGAGCCTCTAGAGGTGAGGGTGTTGCGCTCCGGGCAACTGCTAGGTTGCGGCTCCTATGCACGCAGAGGCAAGTGACTGCTGACGGCAGAAACAAGACATGGTACCATAACGAGGAGTAGAGAGTAGTCAGGGAAGCCAGAGGTCACGGCAGGCAGAGATCAGGAGTAGTCAGGGTCAAGTCGAGGTCAATACATGAAGAGTCAGGAATGGGAGAAACAAACAACAGGAACCTGGAAGCAAAGCCAAAGGAACTCCTTGTTCGGGCAACTTCCTGTTGCCCTTCACTTCCTTTTAAGGTCAGGTCATGTGATGAATGGAGCCATGTGACCTGCTGCATCCTATCCTACGGTCAGAGGGGTCCTGGAGACTGGAGGTTGGTGGTGTTCACATCTCCACCAGCAGAGGGAGCGTGTCTGCGAAACACTCTAGTCCTCTGAGGTAGTGGAGCGGCTGACTGAGAGTCACATGACCTAGACCAGGAAGTGACCTGAGGAGGTGATGCTTTAGCAGAGCTGGTGCTGGCGGCACAGGAGTGAAAGGTGGGTGGCACTGAAGGAGGCACAGATCCCCAGGACCTGCAGAAATATGTGACAATTTCGGCTTCAGGGCTGCAGATACCAATACAAATGGGTGTGTGATTTATCCTGTATCTTCATTGACCTGTTATTTAAAGCGAAATACATTTAACCTAAATTGAAAGCAGGGCTTTGGAATGGATGCAAGAAAAATACTACCAGATATATGGTATTTGACACACCCGGAAGTGTCAGGTTCCTGGGGCATCTGGAAATGAGCAATTTAGTTGTTTTAAAACACAGGGCCCTAGAAAGTTGTTTTCTGTTTGATGTTTTTACATGGAAGAACCCTTGAAATAACTTTCAAGTTTTCAGGGAATATATCCACAGCTTACAGTGGCCCTGATTTATGAAAGCTCCCCAAGAAGAGAATACACTTTCATCAGTGAAGCTGGGTGATCCAGCAAACCTGGAATGGATCTGGTCTAGGATTTAAAACATTTGCTAGCACATAGCAAATGACTTAGAAGAAATCTATCACAGGATTGCTGGATCACCCAGCTTCACTGATATAAGTGTGTTTTCTCCAGCCTTGGGGAGCTTTCATAAATCAGGCCCAGTATATAGGTAGTGAGTAGGGAAAATGCCTCTCGCATGTTGGCTGTTGGGAAGAATGTCACCTATAGATAACCAAAAAGATCATTGGTGTCATTATTACAAACTCTGGATGAACCCTGGTTCAGAAGTACTCCTTAATGGACTGCTCTTAGTTCAAAGTATTTCCCGTTTTGCCTTTAAGAAACTCCGAAACCAGCAAAGCAACCAACACATTAGATTTGACTTGCTCTTCAATCTAATACCCCTGTATACGAGCACAAAATAATATAGTAACCTTCGTGCAGTGTGCCTATAAAATTTTAAAATTGACATTAAAAAAATATTTCAATATAAACATTACAGTAATTTCTCACATTATGCAGACCCTGGAAATACACCATAGTTTTCTTTTAATATAAAACTCTTCTAACGGTATAGTCGTGTAAACTTCACCGCACAAATCTTTGCTTTTGGTACGTCTTAAACTTGAGATTCTAAATGAGGTCTTCTTTGTTGCCTAGCCTCAGATTGTAGAAAGAACATGTTGTTCTCTGCTCATAAAAAATAGATTGAGTATCTGGCTTTTTGTAGCTCTTTAATACTATAATGTAAACCTGTCAGTAGCTAGTGATGCTATAAGAATAAATGTATGCATATAAGAACATTTTACACCACAATGTTAAAGAAGATGCCTACCCTTTCTAATGTGCATTGCATTCAAATTCTGCCTTCAGAACAATGAGAAAAATCTGCTTTGAGATATCAATAAGGGGAAGGTAGCTGAGGCAGCTGCGCAAGGCATAGAGAATGTGGGGGAGCATAATAATACAATGGAGTAAAATGAAAGAAAAAATATAATTGTATTTGTGGTGAGTCTATAGAGGAGGGTGATTGCAGCTTAAGGAGACAATCAATTGTGTAACAGTGTAAAGAACATACTGATAGGAGCAGTAATGGAATTAAATGAGGGTATCATTGTGCTGCTTTTTTTTTTGCACTGTTGGGTCACAGAGTGGTTGTATTATGATTGGGTCACATCCCTTGTCAGGCAGGGCTGTGCTTTGTGACAGAGCTGTGCCATTTTCTGGACGAGATGGTTAGAAACACAGATTTTTAGGCAGGTATTTTATATACTCGAATATAAAACAAGCTTTTTTAAACCTAATATTGCCATTTGAAAAAGAATCTCTGTTTATATTGAGGCCAGTAGATGGTGTTTTGTTCACATATAAGTGATAAAACAAACTTTTGAGTATGAGTTTGTTACACAGTTTAAATTAGGTCACAGTACCATCTACTGGTAGCCATTATTAATGCACAAAAAATTAATTTAGGAGCATGTGACCCATCCTAACCAACTCAGTTGGGTACAAAGAACAAAATGGACAGCTCAAAGTACAAGAATACTTTAACCTGTAAAATGGGAGAGAAAAAGATATACCGACTGGGCCCATGTGGTTTTAATATTCATCATTTTAAAATAAATATTTCCAAATAAAACACTATGTTATGTATATATTTATGTATGTATGTATTTATTCATGTTCATTTTATTGGCATTTCTGTTGATTAGTGTTTTTGTGCCCTAGGTTTATATCAAGTTAATATAGTATTGTATATAGTGTTTTTATCAGTTAAAAGTGGGTACCTCCCTCTATAATTAGATTAGGTTTATATTTGAGTTCATATGTAATAGAACTCCCTTATATGTCCCTGTGTATACTGTAAAGTTAGGGGGACCAGCACTATGCAGAACGCTATGGAACTTTAGGTTTAGTCTCAAAAAGAAACAGCTTCATTTGAAAAGATAAAAATTAAAACAAAACAAAACTGTTTACCTTAGCAATTATTTCTATTGGCTAGAAGTTATCAACAAGTTTACACCAGGAAGGCACTTGGGTCTCACAGGTAGCAAGGGGTTGTAAGGTTCCAAAGACCTGGGATGCTGCCCAGTGCTGCTGTCTTCAGGTTCACGCCCTACTCCAAGACTGCACCACACCATGCTCCTATCTGCTCCAGACATACCTGTCTTGCCATTCTGGCCTGCGCAGATCCTTCTTGCCTATCCCAATCTGATCCCTGTAAGAAAACTAACCAAACTGTTACCATTGGCTGCCAAACAGATCTCGTTAAAACCCTTCCACAATAAACAACCTGTTTTTTAGAGGACCATGACCTAAAGCAGGGGGAAAATACCTGCCATCAAGGACCCAGCCCTGAGGTCCCCTACAGTACAAATAAGAGAACTGCTGGAGGCATATACCCCTACTCTGATTGATTCCCCTGTACTGTGTGTATGCAAACTTCAGCTTGAGCCATTGACCTCTGCAATCAACAGTTCTTTTACAACAAAACAGATAATCCCTGAATTATGTGCAAATAGGTACCTAAAGTGCCACCAGCTGGCTGTGTAGAGGGTACATAATAGTTATAATATATTTACCTGAATAGGGTCTGACTATAACAAATAAAAACAATATATACAGAACCACATTCTCCTGTTCTTGTTTATAGTGTGGAAAAAAATGTGCCTCTCCTTTCCTATATATAGCCCAGTAGCTGTAGGTAGGAGCCTTCAAGAAACAAGTTGATAACCCTGAGGTTGTTGCAAGTAAAACACATATGAAGAATTTACATTAAATTTACATTTTTTCTTCTGTATAAAATAATATTATATTTTTACATGTGCGCAGGTTTTAAAAACCTATTTTATTAGACTTTCTAAATTGTTAAATAAACAAACTTTATTTTAGGAATCAACTAGTTTAATTAGTTTTATTTTTTAATAACCAAATCTTAAAGCATGCCAGGCTTTCTAAGTAAGTCCAGCATTTCATGCATGCTTGGATACGTCTTGGTTTACTCCATGCCTCAAATTAAGTTAAATGGCATCTCTAATAAACAGACAGTTTAGAACAAATACTAACCACTCATGTGATCCTCAAATAAAAATCTCATAACTACTGTATATCGTAAAGTCCAAAATAATGTAAGGGGATGGCAACTTTCTACTCCACAAAAAAGAATGCTTTGCCTATTGGTGTATTTTTTTAAGTTAATACGAGCATAAGCCAGAACAGTTATCTCTTATTTGCCCCCTTTTTAAGCTTTAAATAGAATTAATCTATAAAACTAATTCTTAAAGTTTGCTGGGCATTCTACGTAAGACCAGCATTTCTTGAATATTTGGATGTGCCTTGGTTTGGTCCATCTCTGAAATTAAGTTGAATTTGGAGTGGCATCTCCAAAGAACATTTGGACAAACATTGTCATCAGAATTTTTTCATCATGTGGCCCTCAATAAAGATTCACACACAACTGTACCCTGAAGTACAACATTTTGTTGAGGAGTCGTCTTTCCTCCCTGCTCTCTCTAATGATATAAATGTTTTAAAGCATATCTTCTCTTCCTTGCCCCCATTTTGCTTTCAAATACACAGCTGAAAAACACAGCCCACTGTTTAATTCAAAGGACACCAACCCAATGGTGCCCAAGCATATAGGAAATGCTGGGCTTGCTTAGAAATTCCAGAATGCTTTACAAATTGGACTTCATTAAATGTTGGTTTCTAGAATAAAGATTGATTATTACCAATGAAAAAGTTTGGCAGCTTGTTAGCCATTTGGTCATTCTCACCAAAGTTTTAGATTTCAAAGAACCAGCGTCTGAAGATTTCACAGTGGGCAGCTGTGAGGGGTGAGCAGGCTGCACCTATTTATACCCCAATGGAGCTGCCATGGATAGTTCACCTTTTTTATAAAAAACTGGGTGTAGCACTGCCCCCTTAATTCTTGATCGCCTAGGTCAGGGGTCTGCAACCTGCGGCTCTGGAGCCGCATGTGGCTCTTCAGCCTCCTTGTTGTGGCTCCCTTCGGCTGCCGCCGAGGACGGATGCCGGTACAATGTGGGACCCGATGGAAGACTCCTTCGGACTGATCGACTGCTCTGCGGGATTGAAGATAAATATTTTTTTTTTCGTTTAAGGTTTGAGTTTACTTCCTCTTTAAAGCCTTGACCATTAAGAAAAAAAAAGTTCCTGAATTGTACAAAAATGTCAAGAAGTATTATCAGCCCTGCCCAGCCCACCTGTGAACAACAGAAAACCCCCAAGTTATGGGAATGAGGGGAAGAGGAAGTATTCTATAATCCTAGGGTGACAACACAGCTGTTCAATAGATGCAATTCAATAAGAAAACATTGTCACTGTAGAACAATGATTCACAACCACTGTGCCATGAGAGATCATCAGATGTACCATGGGATATTATCCAATTTCACTTAAATGAACCGAAAAGTGTTATTTACCCTAAATAATTTGTCTATGCCAGTGACCTGTAGCGACAGGCAGAACAATTAAATACTTTTCCACTAGATGGCAGCAGGTAGCTAATCACCCTTTGGATGGGACATTTTTGTTTGGTGGGGTGCTGTGGGATTTTTCTAATTATTAATAATATTATTACACAGTATTTATAATGTAAAATATGTGCTGTGACTCAAGAAATGTTGGGAAACACTGCCCTAGAACAGGTAGGTATTAGTTTATTAGGTTATTCGGTTGTTTCTCTTAACAATCTATCATAAACATTATATGCATAACGCTTGAACTACAAAAATCTCCCATCACAGCCAGTCATTGCCACCACTATGAAGGTTATTTACAAAACATACTTGCTGATCCCCTACTCCACTCTTTAGTTCAAAGTGGAGTTTCCATTTAAGCTCCTTGTGAGTTTTTAAAGGGAGAAAATGTGATGAAGGCCTCTTCAGAAGGATTATCTACAAGTGCTTATTATGAAATCTCACAAGCGTTATCCCTTATGATGAGGACAGAAGGGATAGTTTGCAGATATGAGCTGAGCTCTCAGCATACAGTAAATTCTGTGTTATGTTATGTTCCGGCTCCCTCTGGAAATAAAACCAACAAGCTGATGAATACTGCAAGGCCTTTCTTTCAATGTGTTTGGTGTTTTTCTTGTTTAATTGCTTTCATTAGAAAAGGAATCAGAAAGGCAAACAGAGACATGGAGAGGGGGAAGGATGGACTAATTAGAAACATGTGCAGGGCACTTTATCTGTAAAGAAGAGAGTGTGGGGTGCTCCTACTGGAGGGTGACTGTGGTATCATTGGGGGCGATCACTTACCTGATCTTGGCACCCCCTCCATTCCTCCCATATGTCCATGTCCAGCTCGTCCTTCAACATTAGCCTCCAGATGTCCTGCTGACCCTCCATTTGTGGCACCAGGTAGCATAGATCTCAACTCCCAATTTCTCCAGGACAGTACTAATTTCCAGCTCTCATCACACTGTTCATGTGTTGTCCCGGTAGTGGATTACAGCTGGGTTTAATTCTGCTGGCTGCCATTAGACAGCGCCATTAACCTCATAGAGGGCAATTGGAGTTCTCTTAAAGGCCATTGTGTTTCTGCCAGCCATCAGTGATATAAATGGGTAAGTACCCATTGTTAGCCATAGTGAGATTCATTCACTGAGCTGTCGGCTTTTTGTCCTTATTGTTGGAAAGTTGATGTCCTATAGAAGCAGTGCTACAAAATGGGGTTGTTTTACTAAAGGAATATTGTCTGTTCACATAGCAAAATGAATCATCCCCACGCAAAGGATATTTTACTTAATGAATGTGGTGATTCACTTTTCAAAGAATACCTAATCTAAAAAATCTAAAAATAAAAATGATTGGATGATTAAAATCAGCATACCTTTATCTCATTTACTAAGCTAAGTAAAATATTCCTTGCAAGTGAATAGTTCACTTTTCTATGTGAATGGCTTATATTCCTTAATAGTGTTGCATGTGACTTTTATGGGGCTTCTACTAGCTGCTTTGAATGAGGGTAAAAGGACATCTGGGGGTTGTTAGTGAAGGTTGAGTTGGAAATAGATGTTGCATGCAGAGTGGGTGTCAGGATCAAACCCAGGCAATTGTGATGACATCAGATATATACACTTACCCATCTCCAGTTTAAAATGTCCCTATTTAGTTCCCACCTATTTCCTAGAGCTCTGTCTACTTTTTAGATCTTCCTTTTACCCAGCACTATTCTCAGCAGTATTTTATTATACTGAGACTAAAAAGATGGTGTACTTTTAGGGTGTGTGCCAATGACAGAGGGTGATGTGTTCCTAGGCGGTGTGCCCAAAAGAGAAGATGATGTGCTCCTAGGGGTGTGTACAAGACAAAAGGTGATGTGCTCCTAGGGGGTGTGTACAAGACAGAAAGTGATGTGCTTTTAGGGGGTGTGTACAAGACAGAAGGTGATGTGCCCATAGGGGTGTGTCCATGAGGGAGGTTGATTTGCCCTTGGGGGATGTCCATGAGAGAAGGTGATATGCCCCTGAGGGATGTCCATGAGAGAAGGTGATCTGCCCCTGAGGGATGTCCATGAGAGAAGGTGATCTGCCCCTGAGGGATGTCCATGAGAGAAGGTGATCTGCCCTTAGGGGTGTGTCCATGAGAGAAGGTGACATGCACTTAGGGTGGTGTCCATGAGAAAAGGTGATATGCCCTTGGTGGGGGGGGATGTCCATGAGAGAAGGTGGTATGCCCTGGGGGGGGGATGTCCATGAGAGAAGGTGGTATGCCCTGGGGGGGGGATGTCCATGAGAGAAGGTGGTGTGCCCTGGGGGGGGTCCAAGACAGAAAGTAATGTGCTCTTAGGGGTTGTGCTCAAAAAAGAAGGTGATGTTCTCTTAGGGGGTGGGACAATGAATGACAGTCTGGGCTTACAGGAAGTGAGTTGAACAACAGTGAGTGTCACTGAAACAGGCACAAAGATGCAGTAGCAATCAGTCTGCAGGGACAGCGCTGGTGAAAACTTTGGAATAGAAGCAAAAACTGAATTTTTTAAATGATCCATGCAACAATATATTGTGCAGTATAATTTACAGTTGCTGCACAGCCTCTTTTGTGTCCCCTCTTGGGGGGGGGGGGGGGGGATAGATCAATGAGCTGGTGGGCATCTGAATCATTGTATACACAGCCAGAAGAAGCAAGCGAGAACCCCAATGACATCACACACAGCAGCCATCATGTACAACTCAACAAGACAAGGCAAGAAGGGAGGCATGGCCACAAAGCTGACTGCAGGGACACAAACTACTCACTACTTCTATGGGAATATATGTGATGTATTTCACAGGAAATGACTATGGGGTCTAATTATTAGGCACTGAATCTGACATTCACTAAAACATACTCTGGTGGAGAATCCTTCAGGTCAATGGGTTTAATTGCAATAATTGATTCCCCAACAGAGAACAGAGGGTTGAAGTTCTGATCTTATATTTCAGCTATACCTGCAGTTCAATTATAGGAAATTGGATATTGTTGCTGCAGATAGAAGAATAGGTCAATATACTGCAGTACAGAGCACCATCGTGGTGGGGATGCTGTTTCTGCATCCTCTGCTGAAATACATAACTGGTATACCTATAGTTTTTTTTTATTTATCGCCCACCTTGTTTATACCCTACCATGTTTTTCTCTCTTGCTGTGAAAACTATAAAACAGAGTCCTTGAAGACTTTGGAAATAAACCACTCACATTAGAAAGGACATTGAGCATGGGAATAACCGCTAAAAACTAAATTCCCAGCTGAGGTCTTTAAGAAGAGAGAAGAGCGGACACACAGCCCAGGATAAGCCTTTCAAGAAGATGGATTACATGAGCGTGGCACTTGTGGGATCTCTGCTATAGAACAGACAATTTTATCTACAGTGCATAATGGCGATAAGAAAAGCAATGTTCCTCAATTCTGCCGTCTGGTCCCTCGCTTCCGTCTCTCGTTCCCTCACTAATCTGTACCCTTCTCACTTCCTAATCCGTAACCCTGGTTATCTCTCCATTCCAATTCCCTGGCTTGCTTAATCCCCCTGTTCTTCCCTTATCTTCCCTCATTCTCTCTCCTCTTCTCTCTCTCCCCCTCCCTCTATAGCCTTCCTTTCTAGGCTTACATGCTATCACTTATTCCAAAAGGGACTCTTTCTTTTTGCTTTTTTTGCACATTGGTAGGTAACTCAAGCATCTTCTTTGTCTTTAATCCTAATAGCAATTTTATTTTTTTCTCCATTCCAGGATGGTCAAATCATTCTGTCCAGGCAAGCTAAATTTTGGGATAATTCGAGGGATAGTAGTAGTAATAGAGTGGTTGTACAACCTAATAGGTCCACTACATAACTCACCAAGTGCACTCAGACACCAAATGAATGGCACACATAAGTCTGAGGGGATCCTTAATGACCACTAAGACATTAAAAAGCAGTACAAATACAACAAAAATAGCCACTGCTTTGATAAAGTTAAAGCTAGCAAACAAGGGCAATATGCAAAAAAAATAGAAAACCTCTGGAAAACTTTCAGGCCAGCCAACAAAAAACTAACCAAAAGCTAGGTTCAGACCTGGCCCGTGATCAAGCAATGCCTTGTGGCAAACTGGTAGCTCGCAGCTTTCCAGCCTTTCACTCATTTGCACCACAATGTAAGTGATCAAGGCGCTGCAGATGCTGGCTTTTTAAATAACCATCATCTGCAGATTTAACAGCAGGCAGCAGTCAGTGGAACTGTACTACTCACCCCCCTATTAATTCTCTATGGGGCTGCCATGGGTAAAAGCAATTGTAGCGTCTCCCCCAAAGCAGCGGCTTACTGTCAATCAGTAACCAAACTGCAACTTCATTTCCAGTCTGAATATATTCTAACTGTTTAAACTAGTCAGCATATAAGGCACCACCTGGAAATGTTGGTTGGCATTGTTTAGTTCTGAATTTAGGCTCCCGTGTAATTGGATGTATAGAGGACCACAAAAGACGGTTTGGTTTTATGGCTAAGAAAGGTAATATAAGGAAAATTGTAGCACCAATTCCTAAACAGAACAGTTTTAACATAAATGAAAGATTTACTTTAAGAGTTAACTGCATGAAAGTATTGTTATCCTTATAGTTATTCCATAACACCCTTTGAAAGTTTTGTACTTACTTGTCCACACTGCCGAAAGATCCCTTGTTGTGCAGCCCATTGGAGAGAAATGGCCACCACTGAAAACTCACCATATATATTTAAAAATTAATGAACATTCCTATTAAACATTTGTCTGGTATACATCCTGAACATTATGCATTTATAGGAATTAATTGGATTTTTCTGCACAGGCTGGAACATGTGGGAGATAGGCCAGAACAGTCTGTAGCTTTGGGCTGCATGGGGCTTTGGGATGCACAAGAGTGTGGATAGGTGAGTCTAACATTCCAATATGGTGCTTGGGAGGCAGGGGGGGTAAGTTAAAAGATGAATAATGTCTATCTATCTACTCTGAATCACACTTTCTAAGGCAATCTAAAGAGTAATAAGCCTCTATCTGTGGCTGCTACTGCAGTGTGCCATAAGATTTGATGTACTGTAATAATCAATGACCCACTGGCGTTGACTGATTGGATAATCCTTTGACACGTGTTGTTACCCCAGCACAGTTATAATTAAAGCATAGTTTTTTGCATATGCTGCAGGAAAGCGTTTTATAGGGAAGCTTCTGTATATTCTCTCCAATGTCACAACCACATGGTAATGAGTCTCTCATAAAGAAAAAAGTTTAGCAGAATTTTGGCCACCACTTGGTATCAGAATTGTAATTTTTAACTCACAATGCAGTAGTAGCCATTCTTAATTCTCCAAGGTGTTTGTGGTGCTTTTCCAAATGCTAATTTTCTTTATTTATCACATGCATGCCTTTTTATTCTTTCTCTGAATCTTCTTTTCTTTTTTAATTGCAGCTGTTTCCATTTATCTGCTTCTTCCTGAACACTTTCTATCTCTACCCATTTGTCTTTATTTCCGTAACACCTTATCTGACCCCTTATTTCTCTCTAATCTGTTCCCATCATTGTTCTCTTTCATTCCTTCCTCTGTTTCATTTCCAATTCCAAGCCCATAGATTTTCCTAATTCTTTCCATTATTACTTATGTAGCCTCATTTATTAAAAAAGGGGCTACTGATAGATACTTGATGAATTGCAAGTCCTTATCACTGAGGTTTTACTGTCATTAAGTCTATATGTTGTCTTTCAATGCAATTGTGCTTTTTTAAGTATATGATATTCTGGGCTAAACATTTAGACCATTTATATATAAAATATTGCATTTAAGTAGTTTTTTTTATATCACCATCCTGCACCACTGCTTATTGGGTCATTTGTTACTATACTTTATAAAGAATTTTGTTTGCTTTGACAATGGAAAATCTGACATGTATGCGGAGGTCCCCTGGTATCATTATTCAACCGAGCACAGTGTATTGATGAACGACCGATTGGGAATGACGGCTGTTCAATCCTAGATAGCACATCCTAGGTGCCTCTTGTCCTGCTCCCTCCTCTCAGAAAAAAAGGAATGGTGCTGTGTGCATGATGCTCATTTATCTGACATTTGAAATGATCACAAAAGATTGTTTCGAACAACAGTAATCTGATGTCCATCAGCTAAATGACAACGCCCCACTTCCTCTTTACTCTCAAATGGCACATATAGATTTTAAATTAGAAGAGGCAGTCCAAAAATTAGAAGTGGGCCTGGACTTTCTTCTATTCCATTCTTCTTCTCCTTCTTCTCCTTTTTCTCCTCCTTCTTCTTCTCTTTCCTCTCCTCCTACTTCTTCTCATTTTTCTCCTCCTTCTCCTTCTTCTTCCCTTTCGTCTTCTCCTTCTTCTTCTCCATCTCCTCCTTTTTCTTCTCCTTCTTACTGTGATGGCCTACATCTCTCCCAGGTACTGAATCCATCACAGGCTTCTAATTGTGCCATGTGTGGAAATAAAAGTCCCATCGTAGCATCCTGCCAGGTCCTTTCCTACACAGAGACTGATAGATACGTATAGCTTGAGCTGCAAAGCTTGCAATCTTGGGATAAAATACCATTAGGATTGTTACCTAGGCTTTGGGGAGCGGACAACTGGGTAATGTAAAAAAACATTAACCTGAATTGGTGCATGTATATACGTTGGGAGAAGTGTAGGTACATAGTATACATGGCAACCCCGAAAATGCTCTGCATAGGGGCTGGCATCTCTTTTTATACATGGCATTTGTTTTGCTCCTGGCAACCCTTTTGCCCAAGGCCATAGCTCATGTTGGCTTTGTATGAATCCAACCATGAGCTTAGTTTTTTTGATTGCAATGACAGGCTGTAATGTTTTAATTATATATGACAATGTGTTACTAGTAGACTTGTAGGAGTCTGTTTCCTTCTCCTGGAAGTCCTTCTGTCCAAGGCCATGACCTAAGTTGGCTTTGTTGGAATCTATCCCAGAGTTTTTTTTTTAGATTGCAATGACAGGCTAGAATTCTATAATTATACATGACAATGTGTTACTAGTAGACTTGTAAGAGGCTGCTACCCTCCTGGTAGTCCTTCTGCACAGGGACATGGTCTTTGCTGGCTTTGTAGGAATCCATTCCTGAGCTTTTTTCTTTTAGATTACAACAATAGACTGAAACCCTTTTATTATACATAGCAATGTATTACTTAAAGTTTTGTAGTAGGCTGTGTCTCCCTCCTCGTAGTCCTTTGGCCCAAGGCCATGGTCTATGTTGCCTATGTAGGGATCCATCCCTGAGTTCTCTTTTAGATTGCAATGACAGGCTGGGGCCCTGTAATTATAAATGGCAGTGTGTTACTGGTAGACTTGTACGAGTCTTGTAGTCCTATCGTGTCCCCCTCTTGATAGCCCTTTCACTAAGCCATGGCCTGCACTGGCTTTGTAAGAATTCATCCTTGAGCTTTTCGTTTAGGTTGCAATGACAGGTTGGAATCCTTTTATCATACATGGCAATAGGTTACTCGTGCCTCCCACCTGGTAGCCCTTCTGCCCAAGGCCATGACCTACATTGTTTTTTAGTTTTAGCATTAACCTAACACTTCCTACACACTTTCCAATCTGGTTGTACTATCGTCTGTGAAAAAGTATGTACATCCCATGGATATTTAAAACAATTTAGATTTTAACGGGGAACATGAAGAGACCCATTTATGAAGCAATAAATCCAACATTCTTTGGTGGAGAACATACCACCTGCATATTGTTTCAATGGCAATGGCTGATTCGCCTTATGATACTCCTTCCACCAGAGAATACATTCTAAATGTCATATTTACTGCTTTATAAATAGACCATTTGATCTTTATTCAAACAGTTTTACACACAAAGGTGATAAAATTTAATAAAACACAAGGGAAATGTGGTTTTTCAATCATTTATGCAACAAAAATATCAATAGATGTAATAGTGCAAAGTGGAAAAAGTTCACCTTTAGCCTCATAAGCTGATTTTTCCCCCTTTGCAGCAATAACTTCTCATAGGAATTTCACATAACTTCCCACCAGTGTCTGATATTGACTGAGTAACATTTCGGACCGCTCCTCCATGTAAAATTCATTCAGTTACGATATGTTTGTGGGTTTCCTGACGGTAATTGCCTTTTTAAAATCCCTCCATAACATTTGAATGGCATTCAAAACAAGGCTTTGACTAGACCAGTCCTTAACCCTACATTTCTTCTTTTTGAGCCATTCCTTGCTGGATTTGGTGGTGAGCTTTGTATTAATATTGTGTCAAAAGACCCATTTCAGCTTCAACTTAACCTTTTGATCAGATGGTCCCACATTTTTATCAAGCATACTTTGAAATCCTAAACCACAACATTTCTACCACCATGCTTCAGAGCTGGCATACTCTAAAATGGTTTCTGTGTGTCAAATGACTACCATTACCATTGATAAATTTAATTAATCAATCGGCCACACATATACATGTCCACACAATGATTTCAAAAGGCCTGGTCTTAACTTATATGTTCCATGGGGAACTGAAGTTTTTTTGGACAGCAAAGGTTTTTTCCTTGGAAACCTCCCATGCTCCTTTAATTTGTGCAACTAATTTTCAAGACATGCACTTTGAGCCTAAGTTTTGCAAGAGTTCCTTGAAGATTAAAAGTCTTAAAAGTCTTCTTTTAGTATCAGTCAGTTTATGTTCTGAATCGGCTGGCCTAGACAATTTAGCAGCCCTTTGAAATCTAGTCAACTTGCAGGTTGTGTGCTATACAGTGGAATCACTGAGTTCAAATAATCTGATGATCTTTTTACTTTCTCATAAGTAGTGTTGGTGTTTGGATTTGGGGTAATAACAAAATGGAATTTCCCAAATCATTTTTTTTAGCAAATTGTGAAAAACAAATTTTATTTGAATAGAACCAAATAAACCTGTTGTTCAAGCTTACCCAAGTTAGCTTGTTCAATGTACATTATATAGTGGGAAGCAGCTTATGATCCAAAAGGTTTACAGAAAATCTTTCTGGACAAGGTTACAAGCTCATAATTCAGGAAAATGTAAGGCTTGTGACCCCTTTCTCAAGTAAAATACCAGCAAGGTCTCCCATTGGCTGTCGGTCCCTCCCCTGAACAACCATTGATTGTTACAGCACTGTGCAGGAACATCTGATCTGATGTCCTCAGCACCTCCAGGTTCTTACTAAAATGATTGTAAGGAAGAAAGAAACCTAGAGTCGCTATTTATTAGTTAATTTTAAATGCTCTGGACTCTGGATCGGAGAAAGTTACTGGGAGGGCCTTCCGATTCTATTCGGGTACACACCTGGATTTGTGCCCAGCCAGATAGCAGGTGTGAGCTATTAGTAACACAGAAGCTGCAGACAAATAGGATGGGTGTGAACTTTGCTGAGGAGTAGTAGATCCTTTATCTGAAAGCTGTTTGTTGAGCAATGGTCTGTGGAATGGATTATTTGCTAACTGTAGGACACTGTTACCAGCTGAAGTAAGCTTTTTTGTAAGTTTTTGTTTTGTCTGGCTGAAATTATTTTTTATTTTTTATTTTGGCTCAAATAAAGAGACTTCAAACTGTTCTGAGTGCTGCTAAAGGGGCTAATCATCCCCAATATTACAATATTTATTATCTGACTTTAAAGCCCAATTGAACCTTCAGTTTTAATCATCTCAGGTACACCAAAACAAAAGGTGTGTATAGCCTTAAATTTGGTTTACTTTCTAAAGCAGCTACAGCCTAGGTAGAAAAGCCTGTTTCATAGCAGCAGCTGCAGAGTGGGACATTTGACATCCTCATGCTTCTTGTTGATAAGCTCTGAACCTACTTCCACACAAAGAGCAAGCTGGCAGGGCACAGGCTTTTCCACTTATGATATGGCTGATTTTAAGGTGTACCTGAACTTTGCATGTTTCCCTCTGAAACATAAGCTACATACTGTTATGTTGTCTTTACTTCAAGTCTCATTTGACTGGCACTAAATCTACAAACAGTAATTAGGAATATAGTATGATTTTACAGACATAAAACAACGATATAAAGAGGAGAGCATATTTTACTTAAAAAAGACTTCCTGGGGTCAGGTACATTTTAGACTAGCTGTATTTTATTATGACATTTACCACCCCTGGGCACCTACTGTCAAGCATTATAAGTCTGAAAAAATAAAGCGCTCCAAGGCTGGAGAGGATAGACTTTAATCCATGAAGCTGGGTGGTCCAGCAAACCTGGAATGGATCTGGTCCAGGATTGATAACATTTGGTAACTAATAGTAAATCTATTCCAGGTTAAAAATCTTCACTGATGAAAGTGTATCATCCCCAGAATTGGAGAACTTAAAATAAATCATGCCCTATGTATCTAGAATAAGTAACAGGCAGTAACCACTTGATTTTTGTTCAGGTATATGCAAATGCTTGTGCAGGGTTTTGCAACAAGCTGCAAAAGCCTAGCAGACTGGCTGCTTTGTTTATATTGCAACCACTAGTAAAATCTGCATATGGATGCTCAATCCTTGCACAGCGGTCATTTGTAATGAATTGATGTATGACGTTGGGGGACCACTATACATGACTATTGAAACCATGATACAACCATTTGTTTCTGGTCACTATTATCTGACGTGTGTACATAATTTAAGACTTTGCAAACAAACTATTTGTTTAAATGTATTTAGAATGTATTCAACTGGACTTTAATGGGATCATTTTCACATGGGGAGCGGACCACTATTGTTAAAATGGACCTTGCGTTTAAGTTTTCATACACAAATTTGCATATGTTCAGTTTAATAAAAACTACTAAACAAATATGCACCGGCAACATCCCAAAGACAAATATAATAATGCACACGATTTAACTCAATTTGTATCCCAGGCTAAATATTCTGCCTAATAAAGAATACAAGTCTCCTAGCTTGTGGTGTCATTAGGCAACATTTCTTTCAGTAAGTATTATGTTCCATTATCTTTTGCATGCAAGCTAAGTTTTTTTTCTTTTCAATAGTGTACTTAGGAGGAACAGCTAAATACACAGAACAAGTAAAAATTGTCTTTAGATGGAAACAGAGTTTATTAAAGGTTTTGTATCTGAGGGCTTAAAATTGAAGTGTAAACTGCTTATATTTTACTTTCCCTGGTTTCCTATTCCCCCTGCCTATCATATTGCTTATGCAATTTTTGAATAAACCACTTTGTTTTCATTACGTTGCTTTTTTAGAGTCAGTGATGTCATCATTGGGTCCTTGGGATTGTCTATGAGATGCTGGAGGATCATGGCTGGCAGGGTGCAGTACATAGCTTTTAAAACCCTGCTTTAGTACTCTTTGCATTTATCCTCAGCCCTAATGCAGTGGGTTGGCTTTTGGAAGGGTTTGTGCAAATATAAAAATACAGATAGGTGAATGTCAGTCTGGAGGAGTGAGAATTCCTTGGCAGTATGCATTTGAATGTGGACCTCTCTAGGTAATGCCCACAAACGAGTCTCCATGATGGTGGGCCAAGGTGAGGCTGGGGAGGAAATCTGATAGGCATCTTTCATCCAGGAAATAAAATAGACTGTATCACAGCCTTTCTTAACCTTTTTTTTTTTTTTTTTTAATAAATGGGGGAACCTTTAAAAATAATTCACGGTGTAGAGAACCCCTTCTATTATTACTCTATCCACAGTACATTAGTGTGGGGGTCATTAAGAAAAAAATTTCTTATCGGCCATTGGAAAGAATGCAACCCTTACAAATAGCCAAATTATCGGAGTCAATGGAAACTGACCTGAGTTGCTCATGGAACCCCTAGCAATCTCTGGTGGAGGGTTCCGTGGAGGCTTGGTTGAAAAACTCTGCTCTATCTGAAGAGATTTCCTGTCTCCTCTTGTTGTGTCTCAAATACATGAAATTAATTGATGAAAGTAATGTGTGACATGAAAGTAAACTACCCAACAGGACCCAAACGCCACTTGTTTCGAGGTCAAGTGGCATAGCAAAACACTTGAACAGTTCCAGGCTCCAGTTCATAAGGGCTCTCAAGACCACCCAAGGATGCAAAGTCCCAAAGCAGCACATTTCACTAATAAATCTGTAGTCAAAAATCCATCTGCTATGTCCATCTGCATAAATGTCCATGCCTTGTGCCCTATTTTTACCTCTCCAACCAACCCGAGAGAATGGGCAAACTGTGTCAAGGAAGGAGCCATCACCTGGTGATATACTTGTCTATTAGGACCAATAAGGTTTTTTAACCCCCCTAGCATTCTAATTCTGTCAGTTTTTTGATGCAAAAAGTGATCCTATTTTTTTTTTTGCAATTAAATTTTTGTTTATATTGTGGGCCTGTAATTCTTATATACTCCTGGGTATAATAATTATATTTATTATATTATAATCATAAATTATAATATAATACATCATTATAAATCATAATTATAAAAACTAATGAAATATTAGACCACAACAATGTAACTTATTAAAAAAAAATTTTATCAAAAATTTCTCACTGACATTATTACAATATTATACGTTAAATGCAGATTTTAGAAAAAAAATATTTTAATTTTTAGTAGACATCCTGGGTATGGTAGATTTTGAAGCAGGGTGCTGCACAAAGCCCAACATCACAGTCAGGACAGTAGAACCTGGTTTCCTTGCGTTTCTTCCTTCCTCTGTCATCAGTCTTTGAGCAGCAAACCACGCACATCCTTGTAGGTGCCGCCTTTTCCTGGGTTGGTGGGATGTAGTCAGTGAAGTGACGACCGGTCAGGCGTTCTGGGTTGGAAGCAGGACGTCCAGGTCTATTCATAGCCACTGATGGTGTTTGGTGGTTCTTGACTATGGATTTGGAAACTTGCAAAATTAAGTCTACATAATAATTACATAGTAATCTGCTTTTAAATTTCCCGCCCCCAGAATCCATCACTCCATCGCATCACCTGGAAGATGTCACATCTTGCCGGGTGATGGGATGGGGATGTCCCTGCTCACTCCACGGAAGCTGCTCGCATCACCCGGAGGCTTGCATCACCCTAATCTGCTTTTAAAATTCCCGCCTGGCCATGCCCCCTGACGGAGAGGCGCCCTGGCATCGCAGTGGGATCGTCTGATCGCCGCTGGAGGGCGGGGCTGAGGTAAGGGGGGGCTCCAAAGTTACCCCGAAGTGTTACCGCTTTTTGCCCCTAGCGGGATTACCGCTAGGGGGGTTAAAGAAGTTAACAGTGGGGTGGTATGTATTTGTTGAGTTAAGGGACAGAAATAGATATCAGGAGGCCTTCCAAAAAAACTTTGTATGTGTCCCATGGTCCCCCCCCACCTTTGCCATTGGGGGTACATAAGTGATTTCCAATGGGGCTGCCAATGTCCTCTGACCTTTATTTCTCTCTGCCTAAATACATCAAAAATCCTTTTCCCACATACAGATGCAGATACTGCCACTGAAAATCTTGATTTCACCTTTTAGCTGGTAATTTAGTATGAAAACAGATTTCGGGTTATTACATTAGCTGAAGTGAAACTTGATTTAATAATTTCTGAAACAATTCATTTTCGAACTAAAGAGCTTCTTTAAATATTTACTATAGCTGCCTAAGGATGCAGTTGAAGCTGCAGACTGGCCTCCAATAAGTACAAACAGGCTCTCTGAGTTGCCAGAAAATGAGGTGGGGAACAACAACGTTTAAAGGCCATTCGTCTGTCCGGCTCGGTTTGTGAATGGTGACAGTCGCTTGGGGCTCTCTCGTAACTGACGCATGAACAAGTTAACACAGGAAATAGCCCCTTCACTTGTTTCTGCTTTATCGAATTTGGGAAAAGGTCACTCAAGCTGGGGAAGATATTTATTCTTTTTTTATACTGAACTTTAATGCGGAGCAGGTTATACATAGGGCACTTGTCTGCCCGCTCTTGGTTGGTGTGGTACATAGAGGACCCTCATCTGCATGGCTCCTTTTCTTCTCCTGGAGGCTGATTGTAAGCAGGACGACAGATGTCTCTGAAGATCAGCTTGGCCGGGGCTGATTAACTAACTAACAGGTTGACATTTCACCAGTACGATGAGTGGCAGGAGCCCTCCACCCTTAGCAATCCCAGCACCAGAAAAACTTCTTAAATGTCACCAACGCTCACATCAAAAAAGGAAAGCTGAATGATACAAAACTGTTCTATATTAGCCTTGTGTTCAAGTAACCTTAAATACTGGCGAGCTGTGAACAATAAAATGAAACAATGCTGTGGTCACATATTTGCTTGTTGCCACCACTGCTTTCCTATTAGTCAATAAGGCCACTAGTCATGGTGACTATACGGGCTGTGGTTACAATTTAATAAAACTGCACCCTATCTGCAAAGAAGTTAGGGAGAAGTTGGAAGCACATGTAGGCACCTCGGGAAACATGGTACTCACTAGAGTAATCTAGACTTCCAAATGAGAAGTAGCTGCCATTGCTGACCTCCTTTAGAACATGCAAGCATTCTAGATGCCCTCCTCTTCAATGGACTTTATAATTATGACCACCAAACAAAGATGATGACAGTCTATATATTTTAGGCTTTAAAACATTAAAATTTTAAGCCCAGTGTCTAAAGTTCGGAGGTCATCCACTCTAAATTGGCTGTTCTTCCAAATCAAACACTCAAAATATTGAGTGTCCATCCAACTTTAGGTGAGGATAGAAAGATGGGAGCTGCCAACAAGTCATTGACCTGGAAAAACAAGTGAAAAAACAAAACAGGAAACAACATCACTATTCTGAGGCCTGCATCTATAAGTGGAACTAAAGCCTCCTATGAGCTGTACAGGACACCATTGTAGTCTCTATAAAGACCTGCAATTTCAATGGTGCTGTTCAAATGACCAGCTATGTCACCAGCCATTAAAGAGCTTAATTTATGGTTTGAAAGCTGATATAAGCACGCTGGCAACTAGGGTATAATCGTTATTATCATATGCATGCCTTGAATGTAGTATGCACAATGCCTGAACTTGTAGGCAGAATATAAATGACCGGTCAACAAAAGAAAACAATGGTATGCTTGATAAAGAATTATAGGCTGGTTTTAAAATATTGTGTTGAATTAAATCTGCCAAAAATTAAAGCCATGTCTCCAGAAGCTACCAATAACGTCTATCACCCTCCCCAATACCAACTGTGTATTGTGTGTTTTTGTCCACAAAACATACTTTAAACTTAGTGACCTCAATAGTGGGCCCCTCTTCTCTTGTTGCTGGTATTCTGCAGAGCTGTAGTGTCATGGCAGCCAGTAGCACCTAAAGGAAGACACAGGCGTCAGACACGGAAGTGTTAGATACTGCAGAAGAGCTAAGATTGGAGTGGGAGTGCTAAGGCTACATACACACGTCAGATGATTCTTGTCTGCTTCCTGCCTCAGTGCTAGTATTGGTCGAGAATCTGACGCTTGTCCGACGTTGTTCATGATTCTGTCCTGGCGGATCCACAAGTGTTGAAAGACGAACAACCATAATGCGAGTGAAGGGGAGTGAGCGCAGCAGGGAGCCGCTCACTTGTTCTCCCCCTTCCCCTCTCCATAGAGTAGAATGGCGCTGTATAGCACTCGTTCATGAATCTTTCAGTCTTTTGTCGTTGGAAAGCATCGTAAAAGATCCTTTCCAATAACAAAAATCTAACGTGTGTACGTAGCTTAAGGCTGCATACACACGTGCAATATTTGTCGTTGGAAAGGATCTTTTATGATCCTTTCCAACGACAAACTACTGCACGATACATGAACGAGTGCTGTACATACAACACTGTTCTTCGCTATGGCAAGGGGAGGGGAAGAACGACAGAGTGGCACCCTGCTGTGTGCTCTCCCCATTCACTTCCATTAGGTTTGTTCGTCGTCTATCGTCCGTGGATCCGCCAGAACGGTCGTTCGGATGATGGGCGCTGTACACATGCCAGATTCTCATTCTAAGACGATTATCGGACGAGAACCATTGCAAGTGTGTACGTAGCATAAGTATTTTATCATTTGTTTTATAGACTTATAGTTTTTATTTATTTATTTAGTTTGCCCCCACCACTTCATTCTGCACACCAAAAAAAGATAAAGAACTTAATTATGTGAACTAATCTCATCTGTGTACTTGCAGAGAAGGGGGCATTTAATTTTTAGTTTTCCTTTCATATTTGTTTTCATTAAATATATTTTTATAACCACTTCAAAATAACCCACTTATAGGCCATGCATCTGTTTTTCATCTTCTTGGAGAAAAACCAGAAGGAGGTAAATTCAATAACCTAGGGCCCTCACTCTTCTATCCCTGCCGCTGAATGGAACATTATATGAAAAGCATAGGAGAGCTAGCCCACGCGACCCTTGAGGACAAGCCTTGGCAATTATTTATTACTCGGGGATAGACAGACATCACCTCTTCAGCAAGAGTTTTAGGGATTAATGTAGATGCTCTCTAGGGACTCTCTCTTCTGGGGGAGACTGTGAAGTGTTAATAATTATTTATCAGGAGCAGGCACGAAGCCCAGCACTTGGGGGTGAACGGCATGTAAAAATAATTATTTGTTAATCAGGGATGAGGAAGATCTTGGAGGCCGGGGGAGATAATAATTATTGGCAGGGGATTGGATAATGCCTTGATGCTGCAGGGTTGGCTGCAGGTTTTCATTAGCATTAATTATTGACAGGCAGCCTTGTCCACACTGGGAGGGGGGATGTAGATGAGATTGGTAATTATTTAGGGGAAGTCGAGCGTCCCACCTCTCTTGGTTCCAGAATGAGAAAGGATTATTTTTGTTCTAAAGTGTCAGTGGAATACAACTGTGGGATCTCTGAAGATAGGAATGAACTAAGTTGTCCCAGTGTCTGCGGTGATGTATGAACCAGTATTTCCATAGCTTGTCATGCCAGAGCAGAGGTCCCTAACAATGATTAATGGCAGCAGGAGCTCTGTGGCGGTAGCAAGGGAGGATCTGATTTATCTGCTTCGTTTATTTATTTTTATATTTTGCAAAGTGGAGGATGACAGACGCTCAATAACGCGCAGGTATCTCTCTGTTACGCCTCACAACGCTGCTGCATGACCTAATTTAATCAGCAGCTGCACACTCCAAGCTTCCGCTGGCATGCATGGTGATAGCAACGGGGTTTAGTGCATGCTGTGCTGAATGGTGAAAATGGAAGGGAGCAAGCAGGGATCCATGTAATTGCAGCTATACCATGTCCTTTAAAAAGTCTATCCAGGTCAAAGTGTGACTGTCTGTGCAAAGCTTTTCCCACTGATCCTTTCCTTGCCATTGCTACCTCACAACTTTTTTTATTCCATTGTAATAATATCTAAGTGTTGGCTGGTGTCAGAAACAAAGTGACTTACTTCCTCTGCCTTATTACAGTGCTGGGCCCAGTTACTTGCAGCCAATGTCTATCACTGTCATATGGGAGGAGGTGACATGCTTTATAATCCTCAAAGCGGCAAGTTTTATTGACAGTTGCAACAGTGGAAGTAATGGTAGGGGAGTGCTGGCAAGGTGAGTATCAGTGGATCAGGTGGAACCCTTTGCAAATATATCAGATTATTATGAATGCCCGTTAGTATTACAAGTGTGTTCTAAAAATGATTCTACAAAACTATCAGTAGCCCCCTCCCAAAGCTCCTTGTGCCCAATGCTGATAGGCAGCTGGTCATCCCTCTCCGGTAAACTCCTTTTATTCTTAAACATAAACAATTTATAGGATTGTCTATAAATGTAAAAAAGCACACCACTTATTTTATAAAAGTGTACAAATAAGTCTGATTTTAGCAATATTTCCCTTTGCAGGTCTAAAGTATTCTGTGGAAGGTAAAAATTCATTACCAGGATTCCAGAAAAAGGACAGCACCCGTCATCTCTGCTAAAACTCATGTTTGAACAAAAAAGGTTCTCCTACTGACATGGTATAACCAAGACATTTGAGATGGGAGTTAACCAAAGAAAATGGTGAATTCCTTTAATTATATGTCATTGATTTGAAATCTTTTTGGTAACCAAAACCTGCAGTATGTCTTGAGGTGTCCACCAAGGGGGACTTAAGGGTTCTGGAAGAGCTGACCAAACCAGCTCTGGTTAAACATCTTTTTCTGATAGAAATCACAAACCTGTCAATATAGTAAAGTACTGGCTGACCAGCTGACCCCTTAATCCTAAAAATAAGGTGGATCTAAATTATAAATGATAAATTTCTGACTTTAGTTCAGGTTCTTTAAAATCTAGCCCTGTAAAATAAAACTGCAACTAGAGTTGTTGAGAGTTCTAGTTCTACAACTAGAATATTTACCTGTCAGTCAATATGGAATATATGTGGTTTACCAACTGCAGTCAGGGACAAAAAATAATAAAGTGTCCCCATTAGATGGTCGCCCCCACAACCATCTCCACCTATATTGACCTTTTTGTAAAAGTGTGTGAATACCCTTCCCAATTCTGTTCAAAACAAAAAAAAAAAATAGCCTAGAGATGTACTTTAGTTCTTTTATGGTTTATTTGTAAAGATGAAGGTTGTTCTCACTTGCTTACCTATAATATTATCAGCAGTTCTGATCGAGCTGTTACCTTCCTTCCTACTCTTTGTCACAGCTTTGCCTTGTCACGCACCTTTGGTGCTCGAGTTCTGCATCTGCTGGTTTTCTGTTAAAGTTAAGTTTGGTTTGTTGATCTGTTTAAAAAAAACCCAAAAACAACAAAAAAAGTTCTTTAAAACTAAAATCAGTCTCTCGGCATGTTTTGCCATAACTGCGTATGTTTCATTTTATTGCCAGTTTTGTTATTGATTTAGTAATATTTTTTGCAATGAGTGCACTGTTGAGTTGTACAATGTTTCAATTCCATATGTGGCTGTGAATCTGGGTGAGACAGAAGCACTGGTTTTCTGTGGTGGCCAGTTAGTACCTTCGATTCAAACGGAGCTACTTCATTTACTTTCTTCTATGTATTTTCCTATTGATTTATTTTTGGTATTATCTACATTTTATGTAATTAGAATTTTTTTTGTAATGCTTTAAGTGTATCTTTAGCCATGCTTGTATGGGTTATCAGATTTTGATTGTTGTCTGTGTCACTGCTAGGGAACCTTTCTAGTTTTGCCCTGGTGACCACTGTTATCATCAAGCAATTTCTGGTTATTTCTGTCTAAAAGAGGATTTCCCCTTACCTTGGAAAGACTTTATCCCATTTGCTGTGTCCTCCTGTGTCTTGGGTAGTCAGTTCTTAAACAACAACAAAAAAAAACCCTTGGGTTTTAAATAAAATAACCACTAAAATCATTGTACCTTGATGAGATGCAATTTTATCCAAACACAAGGCAAATGTCAGGCAATTTCAATCAGCTTTGAGCAGCAAAAACAACCAAAGGAATTAAAGCAGCCTACCACCAACCGATGTAATTACAATTTTGACAGCAGGAGAGAAGGAACGCATGCTGAAATCAATGGGTATTGTGTTTTTAAGCCTTGCTTTGTCAGCATATGTGCCAGATTCCTAGAAAGCTGTAGATCAGCCAATGTCAAGCAGGATTCTGGAGTTTGCTGGGGGTTCCTTGAGTTCCTTCTTGACCTGATGGTGCTTGCATTGTTCTAGGACCAACACCATTTGGCAGAGCCAGCAGTATGACACCTGAAAGCGTGGTATTCTGTCCACCACCAAGCATTCATCTTAGTGACTGGAGAGGTAGGTACCATTCTCACCTCCAACCCTTTTTACCTTTGTTTGAGGACATAAACCTTTCAAGGGTTCTTCTGGGGAAAAAAGGTTGAGGATGACTGTTGTATATGAGGCATATGTGAAAATAAAGGTGACTGTCTTAACCAGGTGTCTCCAACCACTGGGCCACAGCCGTTTAAAACAACTGCAGTGATAGATACTCTATATATTATATGTTAAATTATGCATGAGTCGTGGACAATTTGGGGAAAAATTGTCTTGCATAAAACCAGCCTTTAATGCAAAAAAGGTTGGGGACCACTGATTTAATTGGCATCTCTAAATACAAAGGGTTGGCATCCAATATTTTCCAGGACTAAGTGGCTGAGTTCCTCTTATAGGCAGTACTTTTGCTGAAAAAACAGGCCTGCTAGTTTTCCTGCATCACCAGCTCTTCTTGCACCTATTAGGCCAGATTCATCCACAGTGCATTGTGGGAGATTGCATCGGCGCTCTCCGAATCCCAGACATATTATGTCCTATAACAGGCTAACCAGTGTTTTCAAGGGAACAATGGAGCAGTTACATATATATCTGTTTCAAAATTAATTTTTAAATGCCAGTAAAAGCTGAATTTCCCCCGGGCTGCTGAATACATGATTGTCAGGGAAAGGTAGATGGTCTTAGGCCTGATAACAGTCGGTTGTGTGCAGCAGAGGGGAAGAGAGAGAATACCTGTCCTGCCAGCCTGGGAAGCGAGCTGTCAGGGATAATAGCTGGAAACAGGCCGGCTCAGGATCTTGTTCCAGAGAAGAGTTACCACAATTTTGCATTTACGCACCGTCCTCTGCTGTTCTCTTTCCACTTACTGCTCATAGAACAACCCACAAACATCAGTAGCTTCATTTAACAATTGTGGTCAAGGAATCTGGGCAGCTGTGAATAGCAATGGCGAGCTGGTTTGCGGAGAGGATGTCTCCAAAGAGGCGAGGCGACTTATTATATCCTGTTGTCTCTGAGCGGTGTAACTTCATCAGAGGTGTGTCGTGCGGCCAATTAAAATGTTTCACGGCGTCTGCTTGACAGCAACACAAGCCAGACGTCGCAATGCACGTAGTCTGTGATTGCTTTACAGGGCATGATACACATGCAGACAGAGCCAGCTGATTATTCCTTTCACAGTGTGGTTCCCATGACTATGTAAGCAGAGTGAGCAATTAATGTGTGAAATTAGTGCGAAAAGCAAATAAGTGATAAACGGTTAAATTAGTGCTTGTGTGCAAATTGCAACAGAGAATTTAATGGGACGCTACAGTGAGACATGGAATTTTGTCATTTTAAATGTTCTATATCAGCGGTCCCCAACCACGGGGCCCGGCCCACTACCGGTCCGCGGCGGTGTTTTCAGTGGGCCGCGAGTACATGATCCCTTATTCAAAACGAAGCGGCACCCAACCACCATCCGCGGACCGGAAGTGGTCCGCAGCGGTGTTTGTATGAGATGCCGGTAAATGTACACAGTAGTCTGTGTACAAGCAATGCGAGCACATGACATGCAGCTCGATTGGCTGTCAGATGTCATGTGATCGCTTTGAAGCAGCAGAGGTCCACAGAGAGAAAAGAGAAGACGCCAGAGTATGTCTTCTCTTTTCTCTCTGTGCACCCCCCCCCCCCCGGTCCTCAGAGAAATTTCCTTCCGTGAAACCGGTCCCTGGGGCCAAAAAGGTTGGGGACCGCTGTTCTATATGATAAAAGTTTTGCCAGCCTTGCCAAATAGCATAGACACATTGTGAACCTGCAGAGGTGGGACATTTTGGTCAAAAAGTCTCCCCTTTCTTGCTGATTGGATGTTGAAGATGCTGATGAGTCACGTGCTCACTTTATTCTCTCTCCTAATAACCGTGGGCTTGATTTATAAAAGTTCTCCAAGATTGGAGAAAATGGACTATCATGGGAGAACCTGGGTTATCCAGTCATGGATGGATTTCTTAAAAATGATTTGCTATTGGTTGGCAATTGTGGACCAGATCAATTTCAGGTTTGTGTGGATCACCCAGGTTCTCCATTAATGGTTTATCTATATCAGGCTTGGCGAGCTTTAATAAATCAAGCTTATTATGTTCTTGAATATGTGCCTGGTATAGATACCTGAAGAGGAGTGCTCCTAGCACCTGCCTTCCCTCTGTCAGTGCAGCAGATATTAAGACAGATTCACGTACATTATTTGCATTAAAAAAATAATTTAAAGCCCCATTGAAATTTTAGTTTTATTCAGCTCAATGCATTTCTGGTTCCTTAAAATGAAAGGAATTGCAGTATATTTTCCGTTAAAAGCATAAGCAAAAAAGCCTATCCCTTTCTAATATTCTGAGAAGGACGTTTACTGTCTAAGCAAATACAGTGGACTCCCTGCAAAGGTCCAGCAAGCCCCCTGCAGAATTCTATAGCTCTGGATTTCACAAAGTTTATAATCCCAACTGATTCAGAGCTAAAGGTCTCCAGTCGTACTCAGATGTAATTGCTAGCTTATTGGGCTCACTGTGACACAGAAATGTAATATTGCAGGAATGCACCAGCTCCATGGGCAGGGGATACTGGAGTATATGATGACCTCATCAATAAGTGCCTAGGGAGGTCTGAAAACCTGGAAAGTGGGACCACATAACCTTAGAAGATGGCCCCATTGTAGTCTTTAATGACCTACTTTGCAGGTAAAGAAAGCAGAAATGATGATTTCAGATGCAGAGGGATCAATTTACTAAAGGAATATAGACTTTTCACATAGCAAAGTGAATAATCACCATGCAAAGGGTTTATTATATATTTCAGTTAATGAGATAAACCTCTGTTGACTTGAACCTTAAATCATGTTCAGGAAAAAATACAGTATTTTAAGATTTTCTTGCACATTCAAAGGTTATCTTTGCAAAGTAAACCATCACCACATTTACTAAGCTAAATGATCTATGCCTTGCAAGGAGATTTATTTAGCTATGTGAACATCCTCTATTCCTTTAGTAAAACAACCCCAGATAGTCACATTCAGGTAAATAAGCTTCCGGGTTAAAGCATTTAAAATAAATGCATATTTTCTGAAAGTAAAAATGTGTATGCCTATATATAGCCCAGTTTTATGATACATAAAATTGACTTTTCTTGCACAGTAGCTGTTTTCCCTGCATAGTCTGCAGTCATAGTTCATATATCATAGATACTGGCAATCAGTATCTATGATATATGAACATACATATTTTACACATTATTTTATGCCCTAAAGATGAGAGCCAGCAGAGGTCTTATCATTCTGTATGCCATGCACAATGACAATGCAGAGTGACTGGAAGGACCAATTCATGCTCACTGCTGGGCAGCTCTGTGCTCTGCAGGTACTCCTGAACCAATCTTTGGGGGTGTGAGTGATTCTATCATTCCAGCTGTCATTTGACATTATCATAGAACACAACCATGGATTTCATATGGTCTCCAGGGCTCAGCTGACATCCATGTGTTGGGATCATTTGATGGTGTTCATTGAGCAGAATGCACAGTGTAAGTAACACATTCCTAATGCTTTCTATATATCTCTGGGACTCCCATGATGAGACCTCTGCACTGGCATTCCCCCGTTTGTCAATTTCCTATGGCACCGATTTGTCAAAATCAACTGAAAATGGAAAAATATGTTTTGACCTGTAAAAAAATACTTTAGGTACCAGGAGGTCTGTAGAAAGGATTTATAGTGTACAATAACATTTACCATGAATATCCATGTCAAATCATATCTATGGTATTCCACTTTATATCTTGACATGTTACTTGCTCAGGTGCTTCCTGTTAAAGGCTGACAGCGCATTTCTGTATCTTACAATTGTGGTCCTGAGTTGTCACTCACAAGGCTTCTAATAGGGACTAAGTGGCTAATTCAACTTACATGGAGCAAGAATGATCCACTTTTGGTACCATCAGGAGACCTGCCCTATGGCTATGTACATATCAAATGATTCTTGGATGATCTGAGCGACAGAGCTTGTCTCGGACAAGAATCTGAAATGTGTTTAGAGGCCATCAGTTGTCATTCATGGATCCATCAAGTGACTGCAACTTCTATTCCACCTGCCAGGTAGCATAGCTCTATCGCCTAGCAAGCTGCAATAGGCTCCCAAATCATACCAACAATGTTTGATATGCAAAATGCTGACTGCACTGCAACTTTAGCATGGCTTATGTGCCAGTTGCTGTGCCTTAAACATTAATGGAAGCTCATTCAACTACAGCGTTTATCTAATCAGGAAGCTGTTCTTGCAGCTGGCTCCCATGCATTTAATAGTCTCCGGGATGCCAGGATCCTCTGCACCTGTATTGGATAATATAAATTGCTACTGAAGTTGGCAATTCTGCAACTAGTTCTAAATACTGCTGAAAGCAAGTCGCTCAGCAAATCAGCTACAAATTGCTGTGACACAGACCTTTACAGACGGCAATTAATTTTTTTTTTTAGTAACAAAAACGGTAATGAGAGAGATTCTGCTACAAATTGCTGCTAAAAATGTGCTCGCTTGACACTGTCCTTACATCACAAATGATGAAAGGTATTCCGCTATTATATTCAGAGGAAGATTTTTGTATCGCCAACAAAGACCATGACCTGGGATGGTGAAGCTGCCAGGGGTGGCCCAGTCAGCCAGTACTTTATCATGTTCCTGAGTTTAGTAATACATTCTTGTGTATAATGAAAGGGTTTTGGTTATGACCCTGCATCCCCATCCAAGGTGGCTGAGTCCTTTTCATTGCTGTCTCTGCACAACCTGTTCATGATTTTTGATTAAATATTGTACGGTGTACCCTTTGCAGTTTGCACTACTCTTCTAGTATTAGGAGTACACTTTGTCCTTCATCTTTTAAAAAGTAATTATAAGTATTGTTCATAAGCTCTGCTTACACATAGCAGTGGTTGCAGCTGCTGCTATGTTAGTGTGCAGGTCCCAGCTGTCATTTTGACAGCTAAAAATTGCGGATACAAATGGTGGGTGGTGGTGGGGTTTTGTGTTATGGCAGCCAGGAAGCGAGACTGGGTGTGCCAATCATGCATTGTATACTTTAATGAGGTTCTTTTGGCACACTTGAGGTCATCATCATGTTAAAACCTGAATATTTGCAATGTATAAGGGACATTTGGAGATTTTAACTGTGCCTGAGCAGTACCCCTTGTCTGTGTATTTTATCTTTATTTCCTGCTGAATTATAATTGTGGATCTCCTAGTAGGTGAGGATGCCTAGATATTCTTGGGAATATAAAGACAAAGGCTCTGATTAATTAAAGCTCTCCAAGGCTGGAGAGGATCACCCAGTTTCACTGATGAAAGTGTATCTTCTCCAGCCTTGGAGAGCTTTCATAAAACATGCCCATAGTGGTGTATCTATAGTGTGAGATCTAAGACACTGCTGCATCTGACTTTTTGTATCAGGAGGTTTGATGTGAGATTTGTTGATAGTGGTCTGCTTGCTGTTCTCCTTGCTGAAGGCTCAGAAATAAGGAAGCAAAGCTTTGCCTCTACCAAGATGTCCACCATCACAAAGAGATGAAGGCAGAGTAAGACAGGGTTTGCCAATAAAAAGCAAAAGTTGCAAGGAGACAAAAGGAAATGTTGGAGACTGGTCTTTTGCCCTCTTTCAGCATCTTTCAGAATTCAGTTTCCCTGTAAAATGTCAATTGTACATCACTCTGTAAGTTCGCCAAGAAAGCACAAGGAACAAACAGAAGGTAGTGAGTCACAGCCAATGAAAAGACATGGTCCTTTCACCAGAAAATGTTTGCATGAATATGATTGTAAATTGTGTATTGTTTTATGTACTGTGCTGTAACTTTTTGCACAAGAATAGGTCGGAAGCTTTGTTAACCTTCAGAAGCCATTAAAGATTCATCCTTAAAAGCCACCTTAATTTCAAGTTCTACATAGACAGTATGTCAAAATGGCAACATTTCATCAAATGTATCTATTTTTGCCATATTTATAGGGAAATGAAAATGTTCAATTTTATTCATCCCTAATAAGTACAACTTCTCCAATTGTTGCCATCTTACTAAGTTTAGATTTTATAGACTAGTCCTAATTATGATTTGAGAAAATTACTTTCCGGGAAGGGGCTGCTGCAAATTGTTGTCTGATTAGACTGTGCCAGGGTGCCATAAATTGGGTTTAACCAGTCAAGCTGAGGCAAAAATTGACTTTGAATGAAAAAGCTACAAATATCATTAAAGCCCAATTGAAACTTCCATATTTATTACTGTATTACAATCAGGCTGCAAATACAATAATAAATAAATGTGATTTGTAAGCTCCCTACTCAAACACTAGTGAATCTATATACTCAAAATTATCATCTCAATAGATCACATGATCAATACAGAACAAAGGGTTGTAGAGAGCACAACAAAAATAACAAAACTAATCACAAAAGTCCTAATTGGTGAGAACATCATAAATGAATATGTGTAAATATTTTAGATGTGTGAACCTTTTCTGAAGAAAATCCATATCAGCAAATCTGATTTCATGGATCAGGGCACACTTAAAACTGGAAAACACTATAAGAATATTACAAGTTTTGCCAGTGTGCTTCAATACAACTATATATAATAAGGCATATCACACTGAGAGCTTGCAAAGTTATCTCTGCCTGTACTGGCTTTACAGTCCATAAATTACTATTGAGCCCTGATGAAGGCCGAGTTCTTATGGCCCCCAAACGTGTTGCTGTTGAACAATAAATTGTGGACTTTTTACAAAGTGGTTTGGCACTGCTATATCTGTTGGGAGTCTAGTCTGCGACCCCAATATAAGGTACCTATGACGGAAACTGCCTCATTAGATCTATTGCATTGTGAAGGTTGTATTTGCTACTTTAAAGATTGCAGTATGATGTTCCGGTCTCTTGTATTTCTTTGTCACTAAAAGAATATGACATTTATGGAAATGGAAAGTCAATAGGGGTATATTATCCAGATCTTCTGAAAAGCCAATCTCTGCACTTTACTCTTTATGTATTTTTTTGGCTTGTTTTATAACACTGTCGGCAATACTTTATTATTTAATTTGTGTATGCTCTTTAAATAGCAGCAATTATAATTTTAAGTATACAGAATTACAAGAGCTTGAGCGTGGAGTTCACAAATCGCCAACCTTTATTATTGTGTATTTTTTACAGATACATATTGTGCATGTGTTTTGCATTTTTTCATAACTGTGCATCACCAAAGATATAAATTCTTCAGCTATAGACTTAGGCTGTACCATTGGTCTAACATGCCCTATGCCCAATGCTCCAACCATCATGGGATTGTGTTAAAAGTAAAATAACATTTGTGTATGTGCACCCAACCGCAGTAATATAGAAGCTTCCAATATATGTGTCAACTTTTCTGTGCTGCAGATTGCATCCATTTTCAATTGGCTTTGAATGATGAAAATAGATAAAGCTTAAATGCTATACACAACCCTGCTGAGCTGATTTTCAATGGACAGCCAATTACCTTTGTATTTTTCTGGACTTTAAAGGTGTTAAACCAGTTAGAACTGTCTAATCCTACAGGAGGATAAGATATGAGACTTGTAGCTTAACTCCAGGCAAACAGCTAAGTACATGTGTGCAAAATGTCTTATCTGACGAATGGATTGTAATTTTGTCGAATTAGTATCGTGATTCACACATCTCTGTTAGACGGCACAGTCAGGAGTGTGACACCCCTGTCCCTGTTAGATTTAAAGCCTTAATCCAGGAATAATGAGAAACTACCTTTGCAGTGGGGTTGCAGTGCTATGCAAAAGGGCCAAGGGCATGGTTCAAGTAGTTCTGCTACTCTATGCAGATGCTTTTCCTATTGACAGTTTGATTCCATGCAGGGGTCACTGTCAATCAAATCTAGCAAGGCAGGAAAGGCGGCATGCCAAGCAGGCTGACTACAGAACCACAGGCACCGTATGTGTTGGTTTTGCATCCTATAGTACCTAGAGTGTACTAGCTTACCATGGCAAGGATCTGCTGGATTGCAATAACAAAGCAACTTTTTATAAAGTAACTATAGATGCAATACGAGGTCTGTCAAATAAACAAAAAGACCATGTTTCTATCTCCTAAACAAAACAGTAAGAACTGATTATGAGCACTTGTCATGAATGTTTAAACTTGTCCAAACATGCACTCGAAAAATGATGCCAGTTGTGTTTCCCTTTATGTTCTGAAATCATGATAAGTATAAACCTTTAGAAACGCATCAGTTTGAAATTTGAGGTGAACCCAAACCTTTTTCAAAAATTCATGGTTTGATGGAACCTAGATCTTCCAGTATAATCCTGAAACAAAACAACAGTCATTGCACTAGAAACACCTTCAACACCAAGAATTAAAGTCCAAATTAGTGTTTTTTTCACATTAAGGGTGTATTTTTGGCAGAATGGGTTTAACAGTGACCCAACATTATTATAAGAAAGTTTGAACAAAGGTGAGAGAGAGTCAAGGAAAGACGTCAGAAATGTGGGAAAATGGTTTCATCATCAGACAATGCTTCTCACACAGCACTTCGGTGACCGACTAACACATTACTAAGCTGGAAAATCCTCCATATTCACCAGATTTGGCACCTTATGACTTTTTTCTGTTTATTAAATTGAAATCTGTTCTTAAAGGAACATTCTTGGAGTCAATGGATGCAGGAAATAAAAAAACATCAGATATCCTGAAACAGCTGGCAGAAACTGATCTGCACCACGCCTTCGACCAGTGGAAAGCAAGGCGGCATTGATGCTTATTTATGACTAGAGTGAATATTGAAGGGGACAAGCATTAACATTGTCATATAAATAAATAAAAGTACGTTATTATATCAATCTCGTTATTTACTAGACAGACTCTTATATTTATGCAATATCATTTAGACAAGTTATTAGCTCTAACACCAGCCCACCAATTGTTTAAAACTGAACCCAACCTTCCCTTCAGTCCTGCACACTTGTACAGAAACATCTATGATACTGAACTTGTTTACTAGGATTTCACTGCACACTGTGAGCTTCTCACAAAGTGCATCAGATAATAAAGAAAGGCAGAGTTCACTTTTTTTCCTGGCTGGAGGGGAAAAAAGCTAAATGATAACTGTCCTCCAGCCAGGAAAAAAAGTGAACTCTATCTGCCTATAGTTCCTGGCTTTCCCCTTCATTCATTGGATTTCAGTTCTATTAGCCATGTACTGTATGTACTTACCAATTATGGCACGTATTCCAAGGATTTATGCCACAGTCAAGTTATATTTTTGAAACTCCCAACAACATTTGTTTTTAGTTTTGCACAAGCTGGACTGATATGGGTCTTGACAGAATAGCTTGCAGTGATTTTATGTTAAGCTAGTACTTTTACAATGGCTCCCTAAATGTATCTTCTGCTAGCAAATCTTTTCTAACATGGACATAATTTGTGAAACCTTCCTATTGGAGAAGTTACCGTTCCTACATGAGACAAGCACCAAAGCCATTGTTAGACATGTCTGATAGTATTACCAGTTGTTTGAAGGGGTCAGAAATGCTTCTGTCAGTCTAGTTACTTGGTGTTTCAAAATGCAGAAATTTTGTTGACATCTTTCATTGATGTCCCCTGAAATGATCATGTGTTGCTTATTTAAATAAAGTCAATTTTGAAGTGATCCATTCTGTAAAATAAAAAAGATGCACACCCTAGCAGTTGATGTAGGATTAGGCGTGGAGTCTAAGTGACATGTGATCTTCACCAGAGCACCCCACAAGGGGTGACGGGTAAGTAACCCTAGTGGACACCATACTACTTTCTTGCAAGAATGCCACCAGGTAATGGCTCCCAGGCTCTCTCCACCAGGGGTAAGCATAATTGAACAGCTTCAGTGAAGGAACAGCCAACTTGATGAATACAAGGCAGACATGGGCAAAAGCAGGCATGTTCATGATCAGGCTGAAGTCAAAGCAGGGGGCAAGCCGAAAGCAGAATCATAGGGAGGCTGAGGTCAGGGAAGGTGGAAAGCAGGAAGCAGTGTTGAGAATAGGCAAGGGTCAAAATCCGACAAAAGGAATGCAGGCCAATATGGTGGGTTAACACACTAAGGATCCAATACCTGCCAGAGCTGAAGAGACTTGGATAGCCCTCATAATCCTTTGCCCTGCCCATCACCTAAACTCACACAGAATTGTGCATGCATATGGCAACCCACTTGCGTAATTTCCTGCGTGCATACCTGCACATTTTTCTAAATGACAGCTGAAAGGTCCAGAGTGGGCAAGGAGGTGGACACCCACGCAAAACAGTAACACATACTGTTTTCTTGTAAACTATTTACATCACAGTGAACTGGTCATGCAACCCACAATTCTAGCAAATGGTCTATGTTGTGCTAAATGCACACAATAGTTACATTATCCCAGGCTGGACAATTATGTCCAATTATGATGGTCAAAATTCCAGATACTGAAAGAAGCTGGTAAAAAGATGGTGGTGTTAGCAAGGCAGCTAGTGAACTTGTATTGCTAGAGTAAACATAAATATAGTTCTGCTTTAAGTTTTTATAGCTATGTTCTTGTCGAGGATATTTTCGTTCAATTCCTGCCCTGGTGGCCATATATTGGAATACAGACACACCGTAAAACCCTGCAAAGGTTTAAACCCTTTGCTGCACTTTGTTGCCTTGGAAGAGACTCTTACCTCCTGTGTGGTCCCCAGGTCAGAATGTGAGGGAAAGGTGTCTTAAGCAACAGTAAAACACAGACATATGTTCTAATTCTTTCCCATTCTCTCGAAAACAAAGAAAAATACTTTGGCTGGAGTTGAGATTAACCGTTGTCTTTTGCCTTCTTCCATAAATATCATTGTGTTCCCATTTAGTGAGACAACTATAACTTTGTTGGCAGCAATTATATGAAAACCTTCAAAGATTCCGAATGCTTCTGCATTTGTCTTTGAAACACTTTGCTGGAAGACGTGAATCCAAACAGTGGTTGATTGAGTGTGTACTGTCCCTGAGGTGTATTAAAAGTACAAAGTAGTGATGGCGATTCATTTAGACTGACCTGCCAGTAGCCATCACTATCATCCAAAATGGTAAAGAATTGATTTCCACTGCATTTGCTTTGTATATCCTCAGGTGTGGGAACCAAGAAATGCGGTTATTTCTTTTCTTTGTTAAAGTGTATTTAAATTCAAGAAAAAAGTTAATGGTAGCTTACCAGTCCTTTGAAATAGTAGCCTCATTATTTTCTTTTCAAGCTATTATTTTCTCTTACACATAGTTACACATATTAGTTCCCATGAATAGCATATTTCTGTGTTGGCGCTTGTTCAAATGGACAGTCAAGTCATGGTGACAATACTGCTTACTGGGTGCCCAATTCCAGCTTCTAGTACTTCAGAAAAAGCTACTACTCCATTAAATGCTGGAAAACCACTATAAAAGCAGTTGTCTTGTACAAGAACTTGAATTGTACAGGAAGTAGAAACATGTCATTTGTTTGTACTTGCTCCTGACAAAAGCTTCCAAAACACTCAAAACACTCAAAAATGCTTAGCAGGCATTTCCATTCAAATATATAAAAGCAATTGAGCAGACGACTGCCTTGAGGTGTTGTGTGTAGCATCTCAGCCTTATAAACAACCACAAAGCATACCCCCATTGCAAAAAATAACTCTTTTATTTTTTTTTTTTGAACTGCTTTTATTTACTTGAGCCTTAATGGTTTATTGGAATTGTCTTGGAAGTAATTCTAGGAAAAAAACATCCATGTGGAAAAGCCCTTAGGGTAACAAGCCCATTCTCCTTCCTGTATCTATTGATAAGCACCTTTGGCACCCTAAGGCCCTAATTTTTTATGTTGAGCATTTAGGCAAAAAGAATACCAAGTTCCCAAAATATTTTGAAGGACTGTTTTCTAGAGATGAAGACTTATGCTCCAGTTTTATAGGACTGTAGGAAATTACCTTATACTGTATGTGGTAGAGTTCAGAAATACAAAGCATGGTTGGAATCAGGATGGTGGGAGTACTGCTACCAGCAGGATTTTTGCAGCAGGATATCCAGTTCAGGATGTTGGAGAGATATGAAATGTGACAAATACTGTATATTAAGTGTAGATTAAATCCATGGCCTCGCTCCTGGAGTCATCCCTCTATATAAACCCTATTCCATAATACACAACATATCAATCCAATGTGGGACCTATTGCACTGTAGAGATTTTATAACTAAGGAGAAATTTATTATACTCATATTCTTCCCTGCAATAAAAAGCATAGTAGTTTCAAAGGTTAGTTCATCAATATATGATGAGTGGATCCTGGTTAGTTGAATCATACACTGGCTGCCTGTAAGTCATAGATGGTCCACCTGGGCCTCTATATACAATAATTTATATCTCCTTGGAATTTTGGGTGTCCCCTCCTAGCGGGACCTCCTGTATAGAGCATTTATTTTCCTGAACAAAACTGGATATTCATCACTGGAGCTTTAGATAGAAGGTTATTATTGAGGGTTTCCAATGGACCCACGGGTCCCTGTTGCATGTAGATGCTCAAGAGGCCTTGATATCTTAGACCTAACAGAGATTTGGTTAGGTGTAAGGGGTGCCCGCCCAGCCTCTTACGGCATTGTAGCCAGCTGCAGGATTGGAGGCAGAAGTTTGTCTGATGCATTGACTCATTGCCTGTTCTTCCACCCCACCTGTGATGGCTGGAGCCTCTCCTGCCCAGCTCTTACCAAAAAGGAATTTCATTCCAAAAACGAACAGTCCCTTCAAATTATAGACAGTAAGAAGCTACTGTCTTATTATTAATATAAATATTATTAATAATAAACACGATTTTTATAGTGCACACATATATGAAAATTAGTGGGAGCAAGGTGGAAGGTGTTGTTCAGTGCACAGTCTGCCGTCTGTATGCACAAATGGAGCAACAGCTCCTAGGTGAATACCGCTGTGACAGATGTAAGCAAGTTGCCCTTCTAAAATCTCACGTTGGAGATCTGGAGAAGCGCATTAGAACACTGAAATCACAGGATCACCTTGAGAGGGGTCTCCTGCTCAATGAGCAGGTAGTTAATGTCTTAGATGTGGAGGGTGGAGAGGTTAATCAGGATGAACATCTACGGAGTTGGGTTACTGTAGTTAGAGGGAAGGGTAGGGGCACCCAGAAAATGAAGGCCAGCTCTGTGTTTGAGCACCCTAATAAATTTGCAAAGCTATGTGAAGATGTGCAGATGGCAAACTCAGTGATAGCAACCCTAGATGTTACAGCTACCCCTAACAGCTGGGAGAGAAGCCCATCTAGTAGTGGTGGGGAAGGCAATGCAGGAAGGAATAGACAACTGGTTATCATAGGGGATTATATGATTAGGAAGACTGATAGAATAGTTTTTCACCCTGATCCCTTTAACCAAATGGATTGCTATTTCCCTGGTGGCATGTGGTGGACTATGTGGACAAATTACTAGAAGGTCATGACCCAGCTGTCTTGCTCCATGTTGGAACCAATGAGAAGATATATGGAAGAAGGAGGATCCTTAAAATCAGTTTAAAGAACTAGGTTTCAAGTTGAAAGAAAATTACTTCCAAGTTTATATTCTCGTGAATATTGCCTGAGCCATGGGCAATGCAGGAAAGGCAGAGGGAGCTTGGGCAGCTAAACGCATGGCTTAAGTCCTGGTTTGGGGGACCTGCTAGGCTCTCCCAGCATACAGGCTGCATACAGCCTGTCCACCTGAGCCACCTAGTTTTAGATTGCCAATTACCCCAGCCTCAAAGACAGGTGCCCTTTTATTGTCAGCCAGGTGTTTCCTACCTATCTTCAATTTCTGGCCTGGAAATGAGATGAAGTGCTTTGTCCATCCATTCCTTCCAGTACACTCTGGGCCTGGTTCCCAAATAAAGAGCCGAAAATCTGCGGCAACCCAATTACTCATGGCCCTATCCAGGGAAAACTCCCGCAATCTACTTATCGGGGAAGAAATACAGGACGTTCTTTAATTATAGTGTTCCGTCTATATCTTTTATCAATACTGCAAAATAGAGGCCATAAATTTGGCCGAGCGGATTTCACTGGCTGTGTAAAAACTATACAGGCATCTCATGAGGAGCGGGAAATAATGAACAAATCCCCATTGCATTTTTCTAATATGAATCAAGAGCTGCTCTCCATCAGTTTTATGAGGGCCTGTCATATACTCAGCTCTCCTCTTAATGTACACTATCTCCTTGTACAATATGATTTAACATAAAACTTCCCTATAAAAACGTGAGCCACGGCCGTCTGTCTCCTCGTTTTCCTGGAAGTCGCCCGTGTCAAGAACTGGCGCTTACTGCCATCTACTGAATTAACTGCAGATTAATTAGTGAAATTAGTTACACAACATTTCCTCATCTACTCCTTGCGGAGGATAATGCGCAGCCTGCTTTTCCTACAGCGAGGGGAACTTCGGCTTAATGATAGCAGTAATAATTAGTAATACAATGCAATGAAATCTAAATTGTATAGTTTTAATTTAGAAGGGAATAAAGGCATTTTTACAGCAAAAAACAGAATCTGCACAAGGTTTTTATTGCTTTTACCAGGCTTGTTCAATAAGGCAGTAGAAAGTGAAATCCACTACCCCGAAACAGCCAATCAACAAGGGTTTGTTAAAGCAAGCCAGTACTAACAGGAGTAATGACTACAACTGTGAAACTTCTGTCTGGCTTTCATGCTTGCCAAGTTTTCTCATCCATGTGGTAAACTGGATGGCTTGGTACACATTTTCGAGTTTGGGCGTAACATTGAACTGCTGTTGCTCTGTATTTTCATACACAATTTTTTGGTTCATTTCAATAGATTTGAACATTGAAGAGACCCTGTCACCAACTTAAAAAGGGTTGCAGGTAAAAGCATGGAAAATCTTACATATACCTTATGGGGGATTAGCATCAAATGAACTGCTTGCATAAAGGCATTCCCCAACTCCAATTAGGATTTTAAGACCTTCTGCTTGCTTTTATTCATCTGGAGCAGATAAACATAAAATAGGCATCCAGGGTTTTCCATTGCAGGGGATCGGTATCAGCCACCTTCAGCAGAAGTAACACAAATTTAGCCCTTCTTGATCTTTCTTTGACGCTCTTTGCTCTTATTGGTCTGATGGACCTGAACTTTGAGGGACCTCCTTGGCTCTTCCAGCTCGCAGGCTACACACAGCCCTTCTCGCAAAGACACATGACCTCAGGCTCCAACTCCACCCATGTCTCAAATACACCCTCGCTTCATTATCATTAGCCAGGGGCTTCTTAGCCACTTTCAATTTTTGGCCAGGGAGAGGTATGGAGTGTTTGGCCCACCCACTCCTTCTAAGACATTCCAGGCTTAGATCCCAAATAAAGAACAACAAATCTGAAGAACCACAATCAACCACCTGCCCTATGACCCTTTTCTCAAGTGAAATTGAGGTAAACGCTGCCAAATACACCCTGAATTTGAACGCCTATGTTTCATTACACTACAACCTCAACAAACTTGCCAGAAAATCAGTCTACTTAAGAAAAGTCAATTGCCAGCAGGGTCCCCTTAATACATTCATGCCATAATCCTCCACATTTCTGGGGGTGTCTAATTACTGTGTGTTGCTAGCCAAGCTCCTCCACCTCTAACCTCCTACATAACCCTTTTGTAGACTATAAAAGTTCACAGCTCTGAGCCTCTGAGTTGCTGCCACCACATCCAAGATGGCAGCACTCAACAGCAGTCTTATAGCTTTTAGAAGTCTCCAGGAAGGGAAGCTTTTACAGATAAATAAAATATATTTAATGCACATATAATCGTAAGTAAAGGGTGTGTTTAAATAATTGGGGATAGGTTTTTTTTCATACAGTGTAGGAATACCCTTCTGAATCCAGCTGTGAACTAACTTTACCTATCTGACAGCTAGTAATATGAAAACAGGAGCAGCAGTGTCTTATATCTAACCATGCAGGTATATACAGTAGCGATACAGCGGTATGTACAGGGGTGCCAAGGTATCCTCATGTTCCAGGAACTGCACTGCTGTTTATAGGAATAATTCAAGACAAAAGGTACATTTTTCATACTATTGCAATGTAATCAAGCATGTGCACCCTTCTTTATCCACACACAAAGGCTTGTTCATATGGACAGCTAATAGGCAGCAGTTTACAGCCTATAAATCACCTATATGATAAACTGTTACCCCCCTGTTCCCCTATTAAAAAGTATGACAGTGGTCAAGAAATGGTTTTCTGGAGGCTGGCTGACATTTCCACAACAGTGGATCCTGCATTCACAGATGCTACTTGCAACATTTGCAGGTCACCTGTGTCTTGAGGCTGTGCCTCAACCACTATAGGCAATGGATATATGATTGTAGGGGGCTCATTTCTAGATTTCTATTACTGTATCGCTTCAGTGATACTAGATGTACAATTGTTTTTTCCATGACAGAGTAGTATAAATTTTTGTCCTGACAAGCTTTCTCCTTTAAGCTCATTTCTATCGTCCTCTGACTCACTTGGTGCACCATATTTTACGCCTGCTCCCCGATCTTTATTACCATGACCCCAATTCTGTGTCGCAGCACGTATTATTGTGTGTTCCAGATGTTTCTATATTCCGCCTTTCTCATCTCTTCCTGATTACATTCCTGGAAATTGAAATATGCATGAGAGGCTTCTCGAGTGAAGCTGGGCAATGACTGTGTGCACATTTATTAAAGGAATCAGGGGTTGCGGCTCGAAGATTTATTGGCAAGAGAAGGACTCAGTTATGAGAATGCACCAACTGATTGTGAACGCATAGTACAGGGCTTATTATAAAGCAACACAAGATCCATAGATCATGTAAAAGGGGCTGCTAATCAGATTTTAAACTGGTGCTATTAGATAAGCAAGATATAATTTCTGACCAGATGCTGCCTACCAGACAGATGTAACCTTTCATTGTCCTGACAGTTCAAACTTGTCAAAGGTAATTTCTGACTGGTTAATGTAAATTACTGTGCCTTGAACTGTGGCCCAATGTATTATAATTCCCAGAAGTCGGAGATCTCTTGCTATATTCTGACATTGGGAAAAATGCTATTTGATTTGGTTGTCAGTGGGAAGAATGCCCCCCCATACATTAGTGCCCAGAATGTCACCTTTACAGACAGCTGAAAATGTCCTTGGTTTAATGCAGCTGACTTTGCCAAGGGGTGTTCACCCTAGTACTATGCAGGCATCATTTAATGGGGGATCAGTTAGCCAGAGCTCAATGAAACCCTGCCAATTTGTGAAGGACCCCTAAGGTTCCATAAAACTCCAGTTGGGAATGGCTGACTTTAAAAGAAAAGGTGGCGTTGACACTTGATTTATAGAAAATGTTGGCTCACATAAGGAATGGACCATATATAAATAAATAAAAACAATTACCATAGTGATTGTCTAACTGATCTTTTATATGTGTTACCACTCTGCCAGTAGATCATCTGCCCAGCAACTTGCAGCATCAGCAGCCTCCCTTTAGCTGTGCAGAGATGTGCCTTTCTCAGCACCCCCTGCACTTATTCCTAGGCTTTGCATGGCTGAAGGGGATTTTGGAATATGTGCTGCAGTCAAAAATTAGATGATTTCTTGGTTTTGATCATGTCCTGCTATTAGCTGCTAGCTGTCTTATACCTCTCTTGTTCCAGACTATGGTAGCTAGATCCTAAGATTGTTACCTAAGCTGAGCTATACTCTGCCAGATTTTGCCTTTTCAGATACCTGACGTTAGCGTGACTTCAACCTGGATTTGTCTTTCTGCTTTCCCTGACCTTGTACTGTCCCGACCTTGTCTCTCGCCAGCAGCCTACCCAGTACCTGATCTTTGGCTAGCCATACACCAAAGCTCTCTGTTCCACTCTATTCTGTCGGGGAGAGCCTGGGGGATGCAACATGGTGTTGTCCCTGTAGCAAAATAGTCTGGTGGTCACTAGGATTACCAGCCCATCAATCTTAGTGGGGTGCTCTGGTGAAAACTATGAGACACTTGGACTCTGTGCCTCGTGTCACCTGCCGGGGGACACAGCCTTAACAAAATGCAAAAGTTAGCAGATCATGTTAACGAATAGCAAAACCCACCAGATGGAACAGACATGGGTACTGTGAAAACGCTCTCTGTTTCTTGTACACTGATAGCTCACAAAGTTCATGGTATCTACTTTAGGACTCCACAGTTCTTTATTTATTGTTGAAAAGCAGTCTTTAGAGAAGACAACCATGAAAAGCATAGTATCACATAATATTATTGCTATTTCCCGGAAATAATCCATATTTTTATTCCTACTGTTAGAAAGAAAGAATCAGATTATTGGCACACATTGGGAAATTAGTCTGACATAATAATGCTAATAATTATAAAATGTTTGGGACCTTGGCTAACATTTAAGTCCAATGTATTTTAAATGCTCAGACAGAAGATGCCATCATTTAAAGGCTACATTTTGTGTATCTATATGACCACAAAATTGCGGAGATGATCAGTCCACCTATACAAGCTTGCAACACATTCCTTTCCGAACCATTTGAATTTTTATTCAGTCTAATTGGACTCTAGCTGTCTGCACTTTTCAGGAAATGCATTCCACAAGATTTTTAAGTGTCACAGTGGGAATTTGTTCCTATTTAGCCAAAGAACTTTTGTGTAGTCAGGTATTAATGTTCAACAAGAAGACTTGACTTTCTAGCATTAAAATTCATTCAAAAGATGTTCAGTAGGGTTAAGGTCAGGGCTCTGTGTAGGACAGTCAGATTTATAACCACAAAACTCATCAAACCATGTCTTTATTGAGCTGCCGTTGTGCACCATGGCACGATTGTGCTGGAAGAGAAACTGCTGCCATCAATGTATTTTTACTGTCATGTCACCTGTATCCTTAACTGCAAACACCTGAACTCAATCATTTAGAGGAATATCCGTTTACTTTTGGCATGTATACAGTACAAAAGTGATGGTCACAGCCTCAATGCACCTCTGCAGTATGTGTAAAAACTTTTTTTAATTGGACTATTTATTTAAAGAAGCTCTCTGGTGTAAACAAATACAGCTCTATTGTTGTTACAGCATTATGTATTTGTAATAGAGCTTAAAGCCTACCTAAACTCAGAAATTTCACTTTACATAAAAGGATAGACAATCCTTTTAATGTAAGGTAAAAATTCTGTTTGTTTGTATTTTTTTTAAGTGCAACACCCTTTTTTTAAAGGGTCGCCTAGGCGGTCGAAAATGAATGGGAGCGCAAATCTTTCCGGGATACCTACGTCACCCATTCTGGGAGGCTCTTGGTTGGTCCTTTTGCGCATGCCTGCGAAAGCTTTTTGTGACAAGGAAAAAAATTGCAGATCTCACGCATGCGCAGTAAGATCAGCAAGTTTTTTTCCCACCTATGCCACCTACATCACATTAGGTGATGTAGGAAGAAGAACCCCAGAAAAATAGTAGAAGATGGGGGCGCCTGGTGCATTGGCTCAGGGACGGATGACGAGGGACCCGATGGAAGACACCAATCGACTGCGTTGTGGGATTGAAGGTAAGTAGATTTTTTTTTTGTTTTGGGCATTTTTCAGTTTCCTTCCTCTTTAATACTTTTTTACCTTCTGTTTTGGAGACTGGTAACAGGGTAATTGTCACGCTTACCTCTTCCTTAATAAAGCACAGGCATCTCTCTCCAGTGCATGCCGGCAGTTCTGACCCAGGGCCTGCCTACGCTCCCAAGCTTTATCAGTTTCACCCAATCCGCCGGCCAATCAGAAAATAGCCTCTTATTCATCCCTGGCTATATAGCTAGCTCAGACACAGCAATCAGCATTTGTGCAACATGTCTCCACTAGTGCCGAGTTCCTAGCTTCTGAGCTCGTTCCTGTACTCCTGTTGGTTCATTCAGTGCTTCTTCTGTCCAGTGTTAACCTCTTGTTGCCCCTGGCGCTTATTTCCTGGACCCCTGGCTTGTGACCTGACATCTCTTGCTTGCAGCCTGCCCAGACCCTGGCCTTGCGATTTGTTACTGTGTATATTCCCGCCCACTCTTGTGTGCCCCAAGACGGCAGCCTAGTGGTAATCAGCAGCGCAACATCCTCACCACTGGAGGCTGCGGAGAAGACCTGGTTACTGCTTAGACTCTGCACATTTGCCCTTCTCAGGGCTCACATCACTTTTGTGCAAGACGTAGCAGCACCTAGTGGCCCTGCCTTCCAAAATAGTAATCAAATAATTTCTTAGGTGTATGGATCTATTTAATGTAAAAGGTACAGTACATTATTCTGTAAAATGTGCAGCAGCAAATATAAGGATCTGGTTGTATTGTATTAGCGGAGAGGAGGGCAGTCCAATACCTTTCTGTTAGAGAAAAAATGTTGTTTGTGTAGCTGTATGACACCCTTAAGAGCCCTGGAAGCCCTGGGAATTCAAACTTAAACAGCCACCAGTAAGATTCAGACCTGTCCAGAAATCTATATTCTGCTTTGTACCTGGCGGGTACTTACCCTTAAACTTTACATTATGTTGCACGTCTACTTCAAATATACAGTGTTATTCTGTGTATAAACCTCCCACAAAAATTTCAGCATAGAAAGGGTGCAAAGCTATTGTGCGGCATTGTGGGGCAACCCTGACCTACTCTATATGCTTCAAAAGCCAGCTGACACATTCAAGCTTTCAGCTGCCCCGTCTAGATGATCTCTCTTGAAAGCTTCATTCTAAAGTATCCACATCTAAGCCAAGCTTTATAAAATATAAATGGACAAAGCCACGATTCAGCCTGACAGAGCTGGCTTCTTCCTTGCAACCTTCTCTGTAAAGAAAAAAAAAAACACACAAACAAGATGTTTGTGTTGGCAAAAAGCTCCCCTGTCTCATCCACATTTGTTACTGCTCACCTCAACCGCATTTCTTGTGGTGTCACACGCTTGTTCTTGCATAACAAGCAAAGTAGAGTGACAGAAGGAGAAGGGGATAGAGCAAAAAGTGCTAGAAGGAAACAACTTCATAGTCAATTAAGAAGAGGTCAGAGGCATGTGAAAGGACTTCATAAAACAGTTAGGACAATACACAGGAGCCATCATTCAGGGAGCTACATAGATATGAGCACGCTTTATTGCAATCGATATTTCCTGAAGATCATAGCTGCCAATTTGGCAGAGCTATTGACAATGCAATAAGGGGGAAGGCCAGGTCGTCATACGATTCCATTTATGCTTTTCTGACTGGGCATTTTATAATGTGACACATATTTAACAGGCCTTAAATATCATGTCCCAATATTCTCCTAAAACTCAGGGGCAGATTTGTTAGCCTCTGTAATTGATTTTTTCCATTGATATGCATAAGGGCTAATAATAACTAATGCTTTCTATTCACAAGCCAAAAAGGATCAAGCGTGCACACATCATCAGCTTGAATAACACAGTCTGCTAAAGGTGATAAACTCACATCAAAAAGCTAAATACATGATTAAACCACATACATGGAGGCTGTCCGACCTTCTAAATTGTTTGTATTGCTGTCCACAAATAATTTAATCCTGATATTAACACGGTCTTGCCAACTTCAACTTCAGACTTTTCCAGAGTTAAAGCCGAGTTCCAGAGATATTACAAAATTATGGTGGTAGTAGGGCTTTCTACACTGCAAGGTAAATGATATGTAAAGGCAGTGCTGCATACTTTATCCTATGCTCCCATAGCCGTTCTCTTTTCATATGGCTGATCCTTGTTGGTTTCCTGATCCCTTTGGCACTCTGCCTATCGGTAGCAGGCCTCTGATGTCATCACCTAAAAGTGCAGAAGCAACAATCTTTGTACAACTTTGCTAAAAGTGTTTTTTTTTTGTTTTTGCCATCATCATACAGTAACTTATAATGGGATGCCTGATATTATTATTAAACAGTATTTATATAGAGCCATCATATTACACAGCACTGTACAGAGTCCATAGTCATGTCACTAGCTGTCCCTCAAAGGAGCTCACAATCTAATGTCCCTACCATAGTCATGTCTTTAATACAGTCTAAGGTATATCTAAGGTAAGCCAAAAACCTAACTGCATGTTTTTGGGATGTGGGAGGAAACCTACGCAAACACGGGGAGAACCTGCAAACTCCATGCAGATAGTGTCCTGGCCGAAATTTGAACCTGGGACCCAGCGCTGCAAAGGCCAGAGCGCTAACCTCTTAAGTCACTGTGCTGCCCACACCTTGTGCAAGGTCTACTTGAAATTCTCTGCCCTTTATCATAACGATGATGCCTACAGCGCTGCCTAAGAAACGCTAGTTGTGAAAGAACTATGAAGGCTGCCATTGTTATTTTCGCCTTTTTAAAAAAAATCTTGGCTGTCATACAGATGCTTTGCCTTCAGATGCGGAATTGCAACATCACATACATTTGTATACTGAAATAGCTCACAGGAGAATTGTGCAGAAAGTCAATTGACAAGAATAGGTCGAGTAATCCTGCAGGATATTTGCTCGCCCTTGATGCAGACAGACAAGGCAGTTCTCAGGAGCCCTCAAAATCAACAGCAGTATTAGCCACTGAATGGGGCAATATAACATACAGTTAATTTAAAGTTGGGACACCAATGATTGAAAAAAAAAATGTTTAGATTTATATATATAATGGTTACAATTTTATATTTTGCATAACAAAAAGCCATGTGACATATATTCTTATGCATATTTTTAGGGATAAGCGAGCAAGATTTTTAAGTTCGATCTTGCTGCGAATCGGGTCTTTCTCGCTTACCGAACATGTCAGCGAGAACGGCCTTGTGATTCACCGTGAGGTCGTGCTCACAGGCGGACAGAATTCATATGACCTCTTGATGTGGAATCTCCATTGAGAGGTCATATGAGTTCAGCTGTGACCGTCCAGGTTCCCACGCTCCCTGGGCAGTACTTATCATTGATAAGTGCAGCCCAGGGAGCGTGAGAACCTAGACCCTGGGAACCTGCGGTCACAGCTGATTGGAGGCACATGCCTTCAATCAGCTGTGACAACAGGCGTACTACTGAACTTATATGACCCTTCAATGAGGAATCTCCATTGAGAGGTCATATGAGTTCAGCTGTCACCGTCCACTTTCCCACGCTCCCTGGGCTGTACTTATCATTGATTAGGAATGTGGGAACCTGCGGTCACAGCTATTTTGGAGGCACGGGGCTCCAATCAGCTGTGACCGCAGGCGTACTACTGAACTTAAATGACCCCTCAATGGAGAATCTCCATTGAAAGGTCATTTGAGTTTAGCTCTGACAGTCTAGGTTCCCATGCTCCCTGGGCTGTACTTATCATTGATAAGTACAGCCCAGGGAGCGTAGGAACCTGCGGTCTCAGCTGATTGGAGGCACATGCTGTGACCGCAGGGGTATCACTGAACTCATATGACCTTTCAATGGAGAATCTCCATTGAGAGGTCATATGAGTCCAGCTGGAACCATCCTGGTTCCCACGCTCTCTGGGCTGTAGTTATCATGGATAAGTACAGCCCAGAAAGCATGGGAACCTGCGGTCACAGCTAATTGGAGGCACGTGCCTCCAATCAGCTGTGACCGCAGGCGTACCATTAAATTCATATGTCCCCTCAATGGAGAATCTCCATTGAGAGGCCAAATGAGTTCAACTGTGACCATCCAGGTTCCCATGCTCCCTGGGTTGTACTTATCATTGATAAGTACAGCCTTGGAAGCATGGGAACCTGGACTGTGGGAACCTGCAGTCACAGCTGATTGGAGGTATGTGCCTCCAATCAACTGTGACCACAGGGGTACTACTGAACTTATATGGCCTCTAAATGAATAAACTCTATTGAGAGGTCATATGAGTTCAGCTCTGACCGTCCAGGTTGCCACGCTCCTTGGGCTGTACTTATCATTGGAAAATGTTGCAAGACAGAGACATTCTCGCTCATCCCTACATAATATACCTTTTTCAGCATAAACCTCCTAAACAATCAATGTACAAATCAAGGCTGATTGTTGTGTGAAAACATTTTGAAATCTATTCTATTCTTTTACACATACAATTAGAATTGTTAATGACAAATGATTCTATTAGTGAACATGTGTAAAGCAGTATTTGCCAACGATTCAGTCAAATTCTAAACGGCCATGAAATGTTCCTCTTGGGAGGGTGTTTGAGTTAGGGACGCAAGACAACAGAACCTAAAGTATCATGACCCAGAAGCATACCAGTCCCATATTCCTTTCAAGTCAATACCGAGCAAACATATCTGCAAGCATTTATCTATACTGCGCCATCTGTCAAATTGCTTTCTGCCTGGCTATCTGAGGTTTTTTTAATGCCGAGCTGGATTAAACGTGTTCCCGTGTGTATGCATGGGTGGGATGTCATCCAGACCTCGACAATGGAGATGATGCTGAACCCAGAAGAAGACTAGTCATTGAAAAGAGTAATGAGAGTCATTGCAGCCATAGCAGTTCTGGAGGGGGGCACCTTTGCAGGTAAGTGTTCTGGTGACAGTTGTCTCTAAAGGGAAATGTTTTTTTGCTGCATTCAGAGAGTAAAGGGAAATCTACGCAGCAGTAGAGACAGCAACAACAACAAAAATAATATGATAGAAATTTAAATAATTCCCTACTCTAATCAAAAGTACAAAATATACAGAGGGTTTTTAAAAAAAAACTTAAGTGCATTATAACAATGATAGTTACTCAAAATACAATACACATCCAAAGGAATAAATATCTCACAGAATATACAAAAGTGAACAAGTATTTGGCCATTAGTTCGCACTAGACAGATCACAACTGGTCAGTGGTAAATCCAGCATCCACATATTGTATGTCAGCAGTTCGCATACGTGTGATCAGAATAACCAACACGTTTTGCATGATGTAGGCTTCCTCAGGGGTAATTGTACGGTAGTGGAGTGTTCCTAAGCTGGAAGGGAATAGAGTTTCATGGGACAAACTCTGCACTATACTATATAGGTAACCATTTTAATACCTGAAACTCCCTTACTGCATCTGCATTCTGGTGTACTAGCATACATATGCATCATCTTACTGTGGACTTTGCATTTCTCCGCTAGCGTGCAATTACCCCTGAGGAAGCCTACATCGGACAAAAAGCGCCAGGTATCCTAATCACATCTATGCAAACTGCTGACATACAATATGTGGATGCTGGATTTAATGGGCAATTCTTGCCCTTTTTGTTTCTTACACTGACCAGTTGTGATCTGTCTAGTGCCAGCTAATGGCCCTTAAACGGCCCTTAAACCCTTAAACCCATTAATAACCTGTTTTACTTACTAGTACCACTACTCTACCAAACGGTCTTCATTATTGCATTCCCTACTCTACTCACAATAAAAAAAAAAACAAACAATAAAAAAAAGTTTTTATTTGGCTGTATATGAGTTTTGGTTGTACATGAGAACAAGAAAAGATGAAATATAAAAATTATTTTACCATTTCTACGTTGCAGCAAATGCATGTTAATGTGTGACATAACACAAGGTAATAAATAGACCCATAGTGAAGCAGAATGAATATTATTCTCTGTTACTAGGGCCTTGCTCCAGGCTTTTGAAGTACAAGGCATTGCTTTGGCACGGTGCAGTCATTTTGCAGGAGGCAGATCCATTCTGAAAGATTGTTTGAACTTTGCCGTTTTATTGGTGCTTGACATTTCAGTTTATGCAAGTGTTTCCAATTGGCATTTCTTATTACCATTATCATCCTTATTACAAATGCATTTTTGTCATTTGAGTTCATCAATCTATGGATTTATATGTGGGTTTTTGAATATCCTTTCACTTTCATTTACTTTAGTGCCACTGTGATGTTCAATAAACTAATATCGGGTAAATCAGTGCTAAAATCGAATACATATTCAGATCTCCATACTGACTGGTATGATGATGAGAGGTGGAAATTTGCACCAAATTGCCGATTTTACCGAAATTTTTAAATCACTCTAAATTTAAACCATTCAAATTGTGACCAATTGTTTTGTTAAAAAAACAAACTAAAAAAAAGAACCAACCCAAATGCTAAACCTAACTTTTAGTTTCATAATTCATATAATCACTATATAATATAATCACCATCTCAGCACTGACTTGATGTGCACCTAGAAAAAAATAATTTGATCAAAATTTGCTTTAAAAAGATAAAAAAAAATAAAGAAAGATCCCTAACTTTTAGGCTATTTTAAGGCATGTTGGAACCATAACAATCACAAAAGCACTTTTATTTTGCTTTCCCTATTGAGTCTGATAATTTAATAAAAGGCTATAATTAATGCTACAATTTTGGCACAAATTTGAGTGAAATCTCTCAATGTCCTTTAACCCTGCTCAATAGAAATTGGTATTGAAGAATTGTATTGAACCAGATGGCTTAGTACAGACAAATGCATGCTTATGTGTTTGTTTTGCATTGACTTGAAATTAACATGGGCAGCCATGCTTCTGGGTGCTGACACTGCAGGTTCTGTGCACTTGCATTGCTCACACACAACAAAGAATAGATGCAAAGGAGACATTAGATCTGGGTAACATTCAGAAACCATGTATGCTCAGCCTAATGCAGAAGATTATGATGCTATCTGACAAAGACAATTCCTGTCCTAGGGTGATAATGCTTCTCCACAATACATACTGTACAGTAAATAGATGTTGTCAGTCTGGGACAGGAAGTGTGTTACAGTCAGAAGATTGACAAAAACACACTAGTCATCCCATTTTACAAATTAAAAGTTGTATTAAATTTGTGTTTCTGGGTTCAAGTACGCATTAAATACATCAGCCAGTCTGTGGTTCCATCAACATTTTCAAAGACATACTATCATTAACCCTAAAGCTTTGTACATCCATCAGATTATTCTTGGCCGATCTAAACAGTTGGTCTTGTCTCGGCCGAGAATCTGACATGTGTAAAGCTGTCACTCAACATTTTTTATGGATCCGTCCTGATGGATCCAACATTGACCGATGGAGAGTGACCACTCTACATGGCAGATGAGAAGAGCACAACGGGGTGCTGCTCGATCGTTCTCCTCCCTCCCCTCTCCATACAGCAGAATGGTGCTGTGTGTACAGTGCTTGTTCTTTCATCACTTTTTGTCACTGGAAACGATCATAAAAGATTATTTCCAGCAACTAAAATTGCATGTTAGTAAGCAGCCCAAGGACTAAGATTTCTTTTTTCTTAGCTGCATGGTCTTCCTCAATACCCAAAAAACCTAAAATCACTGCAGGTATTATAATATTTTTTCTGTAATTTGGGTGAGGACAGAAAAAATGTCTGTGTGTTATGGAGTAGTAATCGTGTACATATTGACATCATCCCTGGGCATAATGACTTACCTCTGGTTTTAATTATCTTATTAGACGTGCTGAAGGAAGCCTGTCAAGTTAGAAATATGGATACTTTCATTGATTACCCCTGTGTTTTTACTACTTGAGTCGCTGACCCAGAAAAACATAGAAGTAAGCCATTTTGATTTTATTTTTGCACAGAAGTTGGCTGTCAAATAAACTTCAAACACAAAATCTTTCGTTTGCCAATAGGCACAAATTATATAAATCCATTTGTGTGTGCCAAATGTTGTCTAAAACCCAGTTATTCCCTTGAAAATCAAGAAAAGAAATAAGACTTTATACTTACCTGATTGGTGATGAAATACAGGAAGGGAAGGATGACTAAGATCTGGTGGAGGGAAGGTCTTCTTCTCAGGTCAGTAAAAAGGTAATTGTACTGTACTGGTACTGTTTATTTTTTAAAATTGTAAAAATTGCAGTGTGTTCTTACACCAGTGGTCAGTGAAGATATACACCAACCTATATTGGTTGTCAGTGGAGAAATGCCTCCTAGCCTTGATGGTCATTGGAGAAATACCTTTTAACCATGGTGGTCAGTGGAGAAATTCCCCCTACATTGGTGGTCAGTGGAGAAATGCCCTCCTACATTGGTGGTCAGTGGAGAAATACCTTTTAACTGTGGTGGTCAGTGGAAAAATGCCCCCTACATTGGTGGTAGGTGGAGAAATGCCCCCTAACATTGGTGGTCTTTGGAGAAAAGCCATCTTACATTAGTGGTCAGTGCAGAAATGCTCTCCTAAATTGGTGGCAAGTGGAGAAATACCTTCTAACTGTGGTGGTGAATGGAGAAATGACCCCTACATTGGTGGTAAGTGGAGAAATGCCCCCTAACATTGGTGGTACATTGGTGGTAAGTGGAGAAATGCCCCCTAACATTGGTGGTCATTGGAGAAAAGCTCTTATACATTAGTGGTCAGTGGAGAAATTGCCTCCTACATTGGTGATCAGTAGATAATATCCCCTAACATTGGTGGTCAGTTGAGAAATGCCCTTTTTACTTTGGTGGCCAGTAAAAAATGCCCCTTGCACTTGTGTCCATTTTAGAAGTGACTCCCTACATTTCCCCACATAAATTAGTAGTCATTGTAGGTTGGAGATTAATCTTTTATTGCTTACTGCTCCAGGAACTCCTTTCAACCCCTAGGAATCCATGGAACTCCTATTAGGAAAGCTTGGCCTAGAGACTAACCAAGTATAGCACATCTTGTAGGTAGTGCACATCATAATTTAATAGAAGACAAATTCATTTTACAGAGATTTCAGAGATTGTTAAAAATTTCCTGCACTCGTTTTTAACAGGCAAATCAAAAGAACGATTGTATTCCTTTTTGAACTGTAAAGGACTAAAGCGAAGCGTCCAACATTTGCCTGGAGGTCCAGTGCACTTCTCTGATAATTCAAGATGCCTGAATCATCGGCTAAATGGCTTTTCAAGACCGAGAAGACACACGTGTTTTCGGGCTGAAAAAGGCGTGCTGCTGAGTTATCTGTACTGTCGGCTCACACCGGATAGAAGCTTGGGTTCAGGTGACATCTCTGAGAAAACTGCATTTTATCACAATCAGTGTCACAAGCTGTTTGGATCTCTCTGTCTCTATCTCTCGAGATGTGTTCGGTCACCCAATCATGCATCACTGCCATGTGTTTCTGAAAGGACGTTCCCTGTCATTTTTCACTTGAAATCTAATCACAGACTGACTTGAGAGATGCATCACAAAGCTGAGCTATTACCGAGCCGGGTGTCAACCAATGCCGGTACGCTCATTACTTGTGTTGCTGGAATCTGACTGCTACATCTTACATGCATTTATAAGTGGTCAGAAAAACTCCACTTCAACTCTTGGTATTAGAAATGAAAATGCTCTACACAAAGATATAATTTTCTGTAAAAGAAAAAAAATACAGAGTGGTTTTCTTACTTTACAGATATCTGTTGCCTTTTAAAGGTTCAGTTAACCCAAAATTGTCAGACTTTACAGCACTCTTAGACTACGTACACACATCAGATGATTCTCATCCAATTATCACTTCACGGCTAGTATCGGATGAGAATCTGGTGTGTATACAGCTCTTGTCGTTCGTTGTTCTTAGATCTGTCTTGATGGATCCATGAACGACCGCGATTAAAGTGAAGAGGAGAGAGCACAGTGGGGTGCCGCTCTGTCATCCTTCCCCTTCCCTCTCTATAGAGCATAACGACGCTGTATATACAGCACTCGTTAATGCATCGTTCCATCTTTGTTCTTGGAAAGGATCAATAAGGATCCTTTCCAACGAGAATTATTGAATGTGTGTACACAGCCCTAGGGCGTACAGAAGAAACCATGTTAAAATGTGCTTCTAGATAAAGGAGAAATCCCAAGTGCATACATTTGTTCAAATGACACAGACAGTGTTCTGCTCAGAGCGTGTAACATCCCTCTAGTATAATGGGGTTCCTTGTTCTAGAATCAGGTAATGATGGTTGGCTACTTTCTGTTGCAGAGGAGGAACTTGGTCTTACCAGTAGATGGTGCATCACGTTTTGGGCCTAGGACTATGTTTAGCACCCTTTTAGGCATGAAGGTAAATATGTGAACAAGTTAGCTAAAGGGGAGGGGGGCTTGAAGACTGAACTACTAAAGGGACGAGTTCGGTTCTCAGTGGCTTTGCTTTAGTAGGAGAAGCCAAAGGAGAAAGCAACCAGAAGATTGGTGCTCTAGGACAACAGTGGTCCGCGGGAAAATTTTGGTGGTCCACGGCTCTGGCCAGTGAACCCCCGAGTGGGGTCAGGAGAAGCACCCCGCCGTGGGGGATGCACCGGCTAAAGCCACGGACCACGTCGTCCGTGCAAATCCCTGGCTCAGGGAAGTTGGCGTGCTGTGTTTCACGACACAACCCGCCCACTCTCCCATGGCAGGCTCAGATGTGCGATGGCAGAGTGGGCGGGGTTATGGCATTATGACATCACTATGGGGGAGGTTCCTCCCCTTTGATTCACAACTGGCTCCTCGCGCATGGGCGGTCAGGAGCCGGTAACTTTAGTGGTCCGCGGGACCAAAAAGTTTGGTGATTGCTGCTCTAGGATAGAACCCTGTATCCCCTTGGTGCTGAATTTGGGACTGTCATTCAGAATGGAAACTTACTCCAGGGGAGGAATGCTTCTCTGACAATTTGCCCCAGATTTACGAGTTTAGCAAGGATGCTAAAAGTCAGCTGTCCGTGTTGGCTGTATTTTGATGCTGCTGTTATTCTGACACTCTGCTGCCCTAACACTCTCTCCATATGTGATGAGTTTAAAAAATTCCCCTAAAATTGGATTTGCATGGGTTCCTATGCTACACTACAAGGAGAAACCTGTTTAAAAGTTATCCTCCCCTACAGGGGTGAGCTGTACAAAAGTATGATAAACTCAAAACAGCTGAATAGGAAAATAATATTATGTATTATTGTGTACATTTTTATTGCATTTCGTATTAACTGGTGTTTTTATGAATTTGTCTGCAGTTTAAATTCAAAGATACTGAAAGCTACCAAATGGATACTAGAACCTGCTAATATATTTTACATGAATATGAAATATTTGTTCATAAAAACAAACATGACAAATGTTCTCTGAGGCACTGTGGGCTGTATAAAGAAAGCAATGTCACCTTCTACTGAAACCTCATTTGTATCCGTATAGAGCAGCTATTCTTAAACAAGGTTCTATGAATCCCTATGGTTCCTCCAGAGCTTGTTATGGATCCTTTGAGCTGTGGATGATTGACCTCCCATTTGGTGGTGCCCCTAAAACCCCCATTTTCAGAGTCAGCAGCAGATTATTTATTCAGTTTCTACTGTAGCATTCAGACCACCACTGTAATGGGGACATTTTTTCAGCTCACCGCTAATGAAATGGGTATTTCTACTGACACCCAATGAATGGGTTTTACAGGGTTTACCTAAGACCTAGAGATAGTTTGAAGGATTCCTTCAGGATACAAAGGTTAAAGGCTGATATTAAAGAAAGGTATAAAGGAGTCATTGCTTGAACTCATTAATTTTTTTGTAAATTTTAGCTTAAGCTTGTGAGCTCTATAAACAATAGCTTTTATGGGAACAAAGAAGCAAAGGTAATACCCTCGAAATTAAATTAAAACTTGACCTGGTGGCTCAAAAGAGGACTGCAAATGTTATGTACTTCATTTGTCGTAGTATTTTGACAACATCTTTTTTTTTTAATATACTTTTTCTCTTACATGTACAATATAATGCAAATGTATACAGAGAATTGTGCATTAGCAAAATGTATTATATTTATTGACAAGTAGCCTACCCTCCTATCAATGAACTAACACAAGTTGCACAAATATCCATTTTTTTCTTCATAACCTACAAGTGAGTCTAGCAGAGGCACCACACTTGCAATAATGCAATGTCTTGTAGTTTTACAATTGCCGACCTTAATAATTCATTACTTCTTATTTCAACCCTCGGCCCAAAGCTACTTAAGGTCTTAATGAGCTAGAGAGCTGTGATCCCCCATTCCAGCAAGAAATTCACAAGAGGCCCTGTACAATAAACATTACAATGCATTCATCATGTCAAAGAGAGCAACAACAACTCTCCAATTCTCAGTCAATTTTCTTTTAATTTTAGTGCCCAAACAGATCTGCTCAGGGATGTGTGTTGAGGTAAACCGCGCATTATTTTATTGCACATGGTACATGCATTAGCACATTTCATAGCCATTCATTTTGAATGACACCCCAAGGCACTGGGGCAACACAAATCAGAGGCATGTGCATTGCAGTGCACCACAACACATGGTGTTGTACCAGCATCAGAAAAAATAGAGGCGTCTTGCCATCTCATTCATGAGATTAGGTTGCAATAATGCAACACATCTTAATGGGCACTAACGCAACATGCCAAAATGTCAAGATCTGAATAGGCCCTCAGTGATAAGGGTACCCTTGGTAAATACAATGAGGGTTCCTTACCACCAAAAACACTCCTTTAAAAAGGGCAACTCAGAAAGATTTTGGTCCATAATTTTTGATGATATTTTAATGCTTCAGTCTTTATGAATTCACCTTTTTCAAAATGTAGACATGGCCAAAAAAACAATCTTTCTAACAAAAGATCTTTCTGCAGATGAGATCAGTAATGTCTCTTGACACTTCAAGCCATTCTGGTGTTTGTGCAGTCTAGTTCTTCAGAGTAGCTTTATTCTCTCCTGAAAGTAGGTTTCCTTCCCCATTATCACCACCTATTGGTAGCAAGTGGTCAATATAGTATATTACTAAAGAATATTCCACAGTAAACTGAATAAAAACACATTGGGGTTGATTAACTTGTTTAGGCCTTTCATTTATCAAAGTGAATTATCATTCTGCAAAGGATAACTCAGTTAATGTGTTGAAAATCATCCTCGCAGAGTCAACAACTTCAGTAATTCAACCTCAATTATCCGAATCTACTAAGAAGCAGCACATGTTCCTTTTTCCATTGCACTTTGTGAATTATTGCCTACGCTTACAATAGCTTAGTGAAAACTGGGAAGCTGTGCTAACTTCAATCAACCAAGCCAACATTCTGGTTTTTAATTTTTTCTTGAAATGATTAGTTGTTCTTTGCATACCACATCCACTAAGCTGAGTTAAGTGCAAACTAAATAATAATCTTGGTCATTGCATTATTTGCTTTGTCTGTCTTCCTGCTCCAATTGTAGCCCTCTTTTGAGTATCAATTGAGTATCAAATTGACATAATTTCTATAGCAGTCTTTCTTCTAGTCTCTATCCATTCTCTAAAAAAACAACTTCTCAACTCCTTCTCTGCCTGATATTATTTTTAGGAAAAGTGGAGAGGCTAAGCCATAATTTAAAGTAAAACTAAACTTGAAAAAAAAATTACAACCAGGCAGGTCCTTTATTTAGGAAGGCACAGACGATTACCCATTTGCAATAAAATTACCACCTGCCTAATCGCAGTTCCCCGGACGGTGTAAATCCTGAATGCCTGCAGTTCCAGGTGATGCCAGGGTAATCCGGCATCCTGTGCTGAGCTGAGTATGCCCAACAACAAAAAACTGTTTAAAACAAATGATCTTTGATAAGACAGTGTTTAGACAGAATGATCTTCATATTCATGCCTTCAGGAAACCCAACTATAGTTACTATATACACAAATCACAGTACATTATTATGGTGGTCAATGGAAAGAATGCCTCTTACATTGCTGGCCATTAGGAAGGCTTCCACTCTTACAGGCAGCAAAAAAGATTATTGGTATCTATTAAACTGACCTGAGAAACACAAAATTCCCATTACCCAAAGAACCCCTAGCATGCACTAGCATGGAACCCTAGCTGAGAAACACTGAGATAGAGCAATAACTCGATCATTTGCAGAGCTCATGACATGCGATCATTTAAAGATCACATGTCTACCGGTCATGCATGGGAAATTGTGCGCATGATAGATTGCTGTTTAATGACATCCATACATTTAATAGAGAATTACAGATTATTACTAAAACAAACCTATCAGGATCAATTGTTTATTGCACCTGAGAAAGGTTTCTGATCATTATCATTTATGTCATTGAAGGCTTCTTTTAAACAATTGATTACCTAACCATGTGTCAGTAATAATTCATTTTGAGCGACAATTATCTGGAGTGTGTATATAGCTTAGGGTGTGCTGGTCTTTACAAAGCATCCCTACAATGACATTGGGTGGTCATATGTGAAGTCCCCTAGGTTTGTATAAGAGACAACAGCTTATAACCATTTACACAACTGAGGGGTTTAGGTAAAATTGCATCACAGGCAGAAGTTCAAGGTAGGCAGCAGATGATTGATTGCTGTATCAAGAGATCAGTCCAAGGTCATATCCAAGGCCATGTTTTTTGTTGCAATGAGAAATGTGTTAACTGGGACTCTGAGTAGCATTGCAGGAACATATTTACAGCCTGCAGTATTCTATTAGGCCAGCAGATGATGCAGCACAGCAGGAAGAAGATTCTGGCAAGAAGCCAATTGCAAGGTCAAAGGACCGGCAACTTCCAAGGCTGGGTAATCGGAAGGGTAATTGGGAGCTAGATCCCTACAGTATATAGGAGGAATATCCTAAATTGTGCCCTGTGGCAAAACTTAAGGCCATGAGGAGCTAATTATATACAGCTATATTTTAGAGGTCTGAGAGATGTGATTATGAATAAGAGAAATGTCCAAATTTATTATATATATACTGTGTAATATATAGCATTTTTGGCCGGCTACTCACTTTTAGAATGCATGTTTATATTATACACTTTATATAAAAGGGGCCAATACTCCAATTATAACATAAAGCAAAATAAAGAGTAATGATAGAGCAGGTGTCCAGGACTTCATGTGATATCAGATTCACTTTATGGATCCCCATGTCTGTCCGTTTAGATAGGCATTCTCAACCAAGGTTCCTCCAGAGGTTTCTAGGGGCTCCTTGAACTAAGGCTGATTTACGTTCCATTTATAATGCCTGCATAGTTCTGAGAGCAATACCTCCTAAAATTGCCAGTTACATTTAGAGTTGTTTTAAGACCATTCTTTCCACAGGCCACAAATGTAAAGTGGAACTTAGGTTCCAGTTTAAAAGTTTGTTTGCAGAAAGGGACAGACATGGCTCCTTCTGCAATAGGCATTCTTATCTGCCTCATTGATCTGTTGAGCAGGACACCCCAAACATCCCAGATTTCCCCACAGTTGCCGGAACTGAATGGACTCCTGTGTATCTGTGTGAGAGTTATGTCAACCCAGCCAATGAAGATGGCCAAAGATCAAAAGAATGAAAAATAGGAAGGAATAAGATGTCAGTACCCTATGAGGGAATAGAGACAGGTTGGTAGCCCCCCCTCAAAAATGTTCGTTTTCTGAGACTTAAAAACCTTTTCAGTGTTAAAATGTTGAGAAAGGTGATCTATCACAATAAATGTATTTGTATTTTGGCGGTAGTAGAAACGGGAGCTGAAAAAATCATCATGCACAGGGCCCCTTTGGTGACAATATTCCATATTGCCTGCAACCACAGGGGATTAGCTGGCACACTGGCAAAGGTGCATTCCAGTACAAATAATGTCATTTGAAAATGATTTCATAGGTGATTTAGGTGAAAATAAAGTTGAGAAAAGGCCAATCTGTTTAATTAAATGTATTTCTATTACTAGTAATAATAGCCATGAGGAATGAGCTGGCAACAAGGTGTATTCCAATTCGTTAGCATTTCAGCCAAGTCATTATAAATACAAATGAGTTATCTTTGCCAGTAACGCACAATCAAACCTTTTCATGTTTGGCTAGTTCTATTTTTTTGCCCCGTCGCATACAACACAGGCAATGATAAATGCATTCTGTTACATATTGCTCCGAAAAATGATCTATTTAGAACACGACGGCCAGAATAAAAGGCCTAATTGCCCCTGACTCGATGCTGCTATAACCAGGTACAAGATTAGAAATAAAACACAATGGTTTTACCCTTACTGTACATTCTGCTTTAAATGACCTTTGGAGTCGATGAAGGAGTCTTGAAGACAAACGCGTCTGACACAACCATCAATTGTGTTAATATCTCCTTTTCTGCAGCCACTTGCTAGAGGCAGCCCGGCAGCTGAGGCCTCCACAGATTATAGGTCCCCGGCGCAGGATCCAGCATCGTTAACCTTCTGTCCTTTGTCTTCTGCCATAGAATGTCCCCACAAAGAAGACAAATGAAGTCTATTAATATCCCACAAAAAATACAGCTCCTATCTCCAAGAAATTTTTTTCATCCACAGACTACTGTCAGGGTTCATCCTACTCCATTTGTAATTTACTTTTGTCTGTAAATTCCAGGAAAAATCGCAATGCCGATAGTTGCCAATGATAGGTGAAAATTAAAGTGTGTCTCTAGACAAAACTTTGTTTTAAGGTTTGGTTAGAAAGAACGAAGAGGTATCTCTATTTCTAACAGTGGTCATTGTCACTGGAAAGAAAATTAGGGCAATTCCAATTTTTTTTATGTTGTTAAAGAGGAACTAAACTGAAAATGGCAAAAAAAAAAAAAAACACTTGCTTTTAATCCCACAGGGCAGTTCGATCCATCCGGGTGTGTCCTGCACCAGGTCCTGCGTCGTCCCGACAATCATCCCGGAGTGGGCGCTCTGGGTGCCACCATCTTCTCCTCTTCTTCCTGGTTCTTCATCCTACGTCACCCAACCCAGGCGTGAGATCGGGTGATGTAGGATGAAAACAAAAATTGGTTGATCTCACTGTGAATGCGTGAGATCTGCAAATTTTTCTGTTTGAGTGAAAAGGCTCCTTCTGCGCATGCTCAAGATGCCTGACTTAGGTATCCCGGGAGGCTTTGCGCTCCCATTGAGTCTCGATCGCCTAGGCAGTCAAGAATTAGGGGGGTTCTGCACCCTTTTTTATTTTAAAAAAAGGTGTTGCCCTTAAAAAAACAGCATTTTTACTTTTATGTAAAGTGAAATTTCTGAGTTCAGGTACGCTTTAAACACTTTTTTTAATGAATGATTGCCTAACTATTACCTAGGAAAAGGGGAGGGGAACATCTTCCAATGTGGGCACCTGTTCTGAAGACAACTAAGTACAGAAAAACTATTTGGATGGTTAGACCTTAGTTTAGGTTTAGATTTCCATCTGTGGCCCTTTTTCTGAAATTCACCACTTTATTTGTATTGGTGAGCATCGTACCCAAGAAAGAAAGTGAAGGGAACTTTGTCAATTTAGAGTTGTCCCTCAAACAAAAGGGCAAGGAGAAATCTACCAATCGGGACATCTATCCTTAATACAACTGTCTAATAGCAGTATTCCTTTCACTTTTCTTTATCCCTCGGGAAAGGTTTGAACCTAGGTGAAATTTTTATTGCTGTCCTAGTCAGGTCATCATATATATCTGTGTAAATAATAGATTCAGATTGCATTGTCCCCAAAACTGAAGATCCATGCTGTCGAACACCAATTGCTGAGCCATGTGTACACACAGGTCATGTTTTTTTAAATCTTCCTAGTTTAGGATCCTTTTAGCTCTGCATAGCATACCCAGAAGCTGCACTTGGAAATCAGTTTTGATCATGTAGTCTGCATTTTAAAAACTGATTTCACTAGTTGCTACTTGTAAAAGGACAAGCACTAAAAGTACTATCATCCCAATAACCAGCAATGTAAGAGGCATTCTTCCCACTGATTGTGAATAAGGTAATTAAAGCAGGGGTTCTTGAGGACCTGAAAGTTTTTTCAAGGGTTCCTCCATGTTAAAAAGGTAGAGAAACACTTGTTTAGAACATGTATAGTGCAGCTGATACCATAACTTAACATACCGAAGGTTTGCTCTGTAAGAGTGACTCGGAAAGCCCAGAAGCCAGCAGATCAGCGGATCCAGGCAGACATTTATTCAGAAAAAGCAAGACTGGCCATGTCGGCTGGCATCTCTCAGCATAGGTTGCTTAAAAGTTAATTTCTTTATAAAGTTGATGAAGCCGAAACCATCCCAACACCCCTGTGTGATTTTGATAGCCTCTTGTTAATAAATCAAACATGAAAATGGACTCCTCGGCCTTGGAAGTTGCCTAAAAAGAAACGTGTAAATCCTCTAAATGGGACACTGGAAAGGGATTAATGGTGTTTTGTAAAATGAAGTGTTGCTGATGAGATGTTGCCATGGTGACTTCATGCCAGAACGTAAAAAGTCACTCATATTAAATAAGAGCAGATTTATCGTCCAGCATGTGCTCTAATTCAATTTGCTGGCGAGGAATGGGTAGCCATTGAAACGGAGAGATTTGCTGCAGTTTAAAGTATTATTTAATATATTGGTTCTGCAGCATTACCCGGAATTACAAGAGAGGTGAGGAAAGGTCCCGATTAAGATTATCTGGCGGCTGAATGGCTCCTAGCATTGAGAATAGACTTGAATGAATGTGCAGGCAAAACCACTAATTGAAACACAGTGGCGGGGCAATTGGGACAGTTCTGTGGTCTGTTATTAGTAAAAATATATAATTTCCCTTTAAGTCTATAATCTGGAATGCAAACATAAATGTATTTCAAAGTGGAGAAGTTGGTAATATTACAGGTCTTCATAAACAGATTACAAAATAATTGTATGATTAACTGTACCTTTCAATATAAAAGTAGTCCTAGAGTGCCTGTGCAATAACTTTCCTTAGGCTGGGATGAAAGGGCTGATTTATTTTAGACTATTTACTTAATAATGGGAATTAACACCATAATTCACTTACCACATAAACTCTAATATAAACCAAGGCACTTATTTTTAACTGAAAATACAGGAAAATACTTTGACTCGAGTATAAACCCAGGGCACAAAATGCAGCCATCACTGCTAACATTTTAAACAGTAATCAATAGAAATACTAATAAAATTATCGTAAACACAATTATAGTGTGTTAGTTTTAAAAAAGGTATTCACAAGTGTTAAAAAATTAAATCACATGGTTCAATCTGTATATATTTTCCTTAATTTTTACCAATTATTTTGTACTTGAGTCGGTTATGAATGGTCACTTGTTCCTAAATGATCTTTTGTATAGTATTGTTAGCTACCAGTAGATTGGGCTGTGTCCTCGTGTAAAGAGTGTAACAATCTGTCCCAGACAGCAACAATTTATTACACACTTTACATTAGGAAATACTGTCACTTTTTGTTAACAACAGGCTTGCAGCCCGTTGTATGCATTTAGTAGTAGGGGCCGTAAGCGACACAGCAGACAGCAACTGTATACTATAAGGGCCTTCAAACTTTGCTTACCTTTCTAACAAGAAAATATGGCAACAAAAACTGTGTTTCAGTTTCAAATTGGTCACATCTTTCCACTATTCCAAAAGCTAGTGATAAAAACCTCAGTGATTTTTCTCTCCAGTTCTTAATGCCTGCCATTTAAATTTTACAGTTAAGTCAAGCTGACAGGTTCTCTTTAACTCTCTATCATACTCAAAGGGTGATATTTTGGTTTCGGGCAGACTGGCTATTTCACACATCGGCAGCGTCTTTGACAAGATCAATGCTCATGCATTTGGCAGTAGAGTGTAGAGTGCTGCGTGACTCACAGACAACTCCCCAATGGCAGGTGGTCTCAGAATAAATATTTAAGCCTGCGTTAGATTAAAATGTGATTAGAACCCTGTGACTGACTCATATGCAAATGAAAGAAGACATCAGAACATTTTTATGTACGTTTAATTTATTCACTGACTTTATGGACTTTCTTAAATTGCTGTTGGATTTTTATAGACTGTCTGTTACTTCAGACTGCCAACAAACCAGCTTTTTCGGTAGCTGTTCAGATTCACCCTTGCCCATGGCCATGCTGTACAAGCACACTTTTAAATAGGGTGATTGGTTGCCCTAGGAAAGAGTTGTTCTTTCAGAATCTTTTATAAATAGACTTTTCGCTTCCTTCATTTGGGGGCCAACTTACCCCCATGGATTTGAAGGCTTTTTTTGAGCATTTGGAAACATGTTATGAAGACACTGATCTTAAAATCAGTAGCAAACATTTCCACATGTGTATAAGTTGCAACTTGAAGTGCCTACTGATCTCTGTTAAAGGGACCCTGTCACCTTTTCTTAAGAGATAGGCATGGTAAAAAAGGTTCTTATATAAGAAATACTTGGTTTCTGTTTGTTTATTTGCCCCTGCACCCCTACTTATTTTTATATCCATCTCCAATGGCAGTCAGTCAGTTCCTGGAAGTGGCTGGGAAAACCTAGTGCAAACTACAAAAACTTTTAAATCTAAATTTCTCAACCTCTATACCACGGAGGAACCCTTAGGCTATGTTCAGACTGGCAGTGAGGTTGGGGTGCGGTTACAGTTTCCTTATGCCAGTGAATTGGGGGAGGCACTACATGTAATTTCTACCCAAAGTAGCCCCATAGAGAATGAGTGGGGGGGGGGGGGGGGGGTAGTGAGCCGTTCAGTACCACTCACTGCTGTTCGCCATGAAATCTTACCCTAGTTCTTTACAAGACAGCACTGCAGTGATAGTGGCCAAGTGGCTGGCAAGTTGCCAGCAACTGGGAGTCATGCGGGTTCACTTGATCCCAAAGCAGGTCTGAACTTAACCTTTGAAAAGATTTTCAGGTCATCAGAGTCAGTGAGAAGAATAACCCATATCCTAACAGTCTAGTAAAGGAATACCCCGTCTACAGGGCTGGTCAGAATACCCCTCTTACAGCTAAAAAATATCATGCCATGTTGCTGGCTTTGCATTGAAGCCAGGCACCATCATATGGGAGTGTAGTTAGCCAAAGCTCAAGGAAGCCCTAGCAACATCTTAAAGAACCCTAGGGTGCCATTGAACCTTGGTTGAGAATGGCCGGTCTAGATAGCCATTGCTTGCACAACCTTACATGAGTGAACATAGCTTATCATTGAGGCATGCACCTTTGTTGTCCATTCAGCAGGTCGAGGTTGGGGAGTAGACACCGTTGTACTAATTCTAGCAGAAAATTAGATTACGCTCTCCTAGCTATGCAGTTTGGCAGAAATATATAAACCACAAAAAATGCTGGACAGAATCATAAATACTCTGGCAGGTAAAACTACAATAATTTGTTTTGCTGTTGGCTTTTAGTTCAGCTTTAAAATGCAGCCCCATCTGTATTCCAGTCATCCAGCAGCGCATGGATTTTTATAATGGACACATGTTCTGGCATGAGATTGGTGCTAGTGTGATTCTTTCATATTGCAGACAATAATTACATCTTGTGATTGCCTGTAACAACACTAACTACTGCTATGCTTTCCTCTTAACATATTTCACTGCAGAGGCCAGGACAGGTGATTGGTTCTAGTACAACAGTTATATACAACAAGGAATCTTTAGTGCAAGTAGATGGCCACAATATTTATGATTACTTGTAACAGCGGAGACATGGACAATATGTTTAGGTATTTAAGACCTGGTATGCAACTGGAGACAGGGAAAACTGCATACACAGTAAGGAATTCCCAACCGATTAGAAACATTTGTAAGCATTGATGTACATGTTTATAGATCAGTGGGAGGCAGTCACAGCAACATCTTTGAAGCAGATCTTTGAAATGTTGTGGAAATATTTATATACCTTGGAATATTGTTGTATACATCTATCTACATAGATTATTTTGGATTCCTGAAAATTCTTTTTTTTTAGGCTATGTTTAGACTTTAGGTGAGGTTGCAGTACTGTTAGCATTTTCTTGCACTACTGACTCGCTTCCTCAGGTGAGACGCCATATGTAGCATCTCACCGTGGCAGCACATAAAGAATGAATAGGCATGGCAATATCCTGTTCACCACTTGTTGCCACCGCCATTATAATAATGTAAAGGCTGGCAGTGATGTGAGTGGCCAAGAATCTGACAAGGTCATGTAGAAATGCATGTTCCTGCTGCAGGTCTGAATCTAGCCTTGTCATTAAGGCTAAAGCAGTGATAGACTAAAATACAAGAAAAAAAACAAAATGCACTTTTAGACACAACAAAGCTATTTGTGTGCCATTTTCTCCTGAGATATACCAACCTACTTTCCTCCTCCACAGAAGCAAAACTTGCTGAGATCCTGCCGTCATGCTCCTGCTGTATATTTTTACCCAATGCTGTCCTAGTCATGTCTATGTATTACAGCCCCCAAAAAGTTTAAGGCATGGGCAAAAAACACAAGTATGTGGCTGCCAGATTTCAGTTTATAACAGGGTAAGGTGGCACACAATTAACTGCACTGTGTCTGAAACGGAGTTTGTGAAAGTTCTCATTTAATGTATCTAGATCATTGTTTATCTAGTAGTGGTCACCTTGATATGGAATTGTTCCTGTAACGTTGAAGATGTTTCACAGCATTCCAATCTGCTTTTTCAGTTCTACCTCTGTAGAAGTTCTTCAGCATTTATATTCACAAAGCACAAACACCTCAACCCAATCTCCAAGGAACATGACAATCTAGATGTCGATTATCCAAGACCAGGAGATGTTAAATTTGTTGAACCACCCTATTCTATTAACATATAATATTTAATCCTTGTTGTCAGGAAGTCTGCATAGGTGTTAAATCTTCAAATTACACTGCTGAAGGTGTGAAATATCCTTTTGGTTATTATGAAATACTTTGATTTATAGATCTAAACCTCTGAGATGCCCAGGATAATTTTCAGACACAATCCTAAAACCAGTTCTGAAACCCACATAAATATATCAGAACTAATTTTTCTTGACATACTTGAGTTGTAATGGCCGTTGTTAAGACTATAGTCTATAGAGTTAGATATCATGTATAAGTCTGTGTAAAGCCTGCTAGAGGGAACAAAGTCATCCTAAAAGCTTGTAACTTTAATAATGTAGCAAATAATGGATATCACTTGGACTCCAAACTTTCCAAATAAATTAATAGCTAACACAGTACAGCACTCTAATACTAATTATATAAGAATAAAAATATAGGTTGTTATTGTGTAGCTGTGAATGCATTGTATTACAATTGCATTTGGATTTGTTTTCAAAAAGTGATTTGCACAAAGGAAAGAAATGTACATTTTAAATCTATGGATGTTTTAGGTGGTAGCCTAGATAGAAACTATTTTACAGCTGAACCCAAGTCCTGAAAAATGTTCATCTTACAGATTGTTATGTCTAGGGGGATAGGAGGAAGGTGAAATTTCCCTCTTGAGACTGAACTTTTTGGCAGAATGGTGGACCCCCTGTGTCATCAGACTGATTAGGTGAAGTGTAAATGAGGGCACCAACCTCCAGCTTCATCAGTGCACCCCCCAAAGGATGATGGACTTTAGGAGGAGGCACACAGGTTGCGCTCAGCATAAGGTGGAGCTGGCAACAACTAAATGTAGCTGAACCAAATATTAATATATGTAGTTGGCGATAATCTGGATAAATAGCATCAGGAACTGGAGTAGAGACTGGAATGTCCTTGTTTGGGCAACATCCTGTTGCCTGTAACTTCCTTAAAAAGAAGCTAATGAAAGCACACCTAGACCTGCAGGAACCCGTGACACCCCTCTGTGATCCAAAGCCGCTCCTTTTCGCGCTGATTGGTTGCAGCTCTTAAACATTGGTATTGCATTTAAGTGAAGTCATTGCCATATTCATATTCTTGGAATACTGGAGAGCAGAGCAGAGGGAAGGCTGTTGAGCAATAAAGATTTAGGGATTGTAGTTTACAACCCTTCCCTAAAACCTATTCTAGTCTTAATGCTTGTATCTGTTTAGATTCTGTACAATGAGGCATTTTCCATAAGGTTCACCCCAACCAAGGACCACAAGGCTGTACTATTATTTTTATACCCACTTTCCTAAGTTTTTGGGCTAGTCAGTTGATGAGGTAGGGTTCTCCTCTTCCTTTGCCTCCTCCTCCAAGCTGGAAGTTCTTTAAGAAGGCAGATATCAGTGCTTTCTCAAATCAAAGTGAAAGAGAGAGGGATCAACTCTTCATTATGTCCAGAACGCTTACATGGGTGTCATGGTCAGGTGCCCACAAATATGTAATATGGTTATTCATTTCATGTTTTTACGTTTGATTTCTTTTGCCTGTATATTAGTTTTATTAGTTTGCTTTGTATAGGCAAAATTCAATTTAAAGTAGTATCTGTATCATCTTTTTATTTTTTAACAGGGTTAATAGCTAATGTTCAGTTTTTAATGGTTATTTTTAATGTTATTAAAAGTACTAGAAGTTGTAGTATTGCACAATTTCAGCTCACAACCAGTCCTTAAAAATGTATGCCGCTCTTGAGCTCACAAAGGTTGGAGACCTTTAGTATTTGTGTCTGTATAATAAATCAGCCTTAACAGATTTCCTATGCAAGTCAGATATCCCATGATGCAATAGTACCTGGAATTTTCTAGAAAACAAGACACTAAATATTAAAATCACTAAATTAATAAACATTTTAGACATGAAAAATGTAGCCATTTAGTGACAGAATCGTTGGAAAAGATCCTCGGGAGATTTGTTAGCTTGGAAAGTAAGACTGCTCGTGGGCGAAATGGATGGTGTGGTTTGTTCAGCCATTTTATTGATTTATGGAGTTGAAGCTCGTTCTATCGATGTATGCTGTGAATGGCAGAGTGCATTTGTAATTTAACAACAGCTGAGTTGGATCTCAGAAATAATTATAGTGTCAGATAACTTATGTAAGATGAGACTTCCAGAGGGCCGAGGGGGTTACTATAGGGCTGTGTATGAGGGGGACTGTCACACTTACCTCCTTTTTGCTTAAGTGTCAGTCCCTCTTTCCTGTGCATTCAGGCAGTTCTGATCCTAGGCATGCCTGCTCCTCCAGGTTTTAAAGCCTCTCCCGCTGGTCATTTAGGAGATAACCTCTTAATAGCCCTTGGCTATTTAGCTGGCTCAAAAAAAGTGCTTAGCGTTTGTGCAAAATTTCTCCACTACTGCGGACCCCCCTAGCTTTGCTGAATTTTTCATTTACACCTATTTGCTAGTTGAATGTTTTCCCAATCCAGTGTTTGAGGTAACTCCTTCTTGCCTTTTCTGTTTCCTTGTGCTGTTCATGTTCCCCAGTGTCTGCAATGACCCCTGTGCTTCCAGTGTCTCCGAGGACTCCTGTTTCACCTGTGCCTCCTGTCACTTCCTGTGTCTACTGTGTTCCCCTGTGTCTTTGGTGAACCCCATGTCACCAGGGTCTATTCTCTGGATTTCTGGTACTTGATCTCTTGCTTTGTTCCTGACTTTGCTTGCCTGCTTTATCGCCGGCCTTGTTGGCTAATTCTGTACCGCACATTGTCCTGCCCACCCTGGTGTGCCTAAGGATCGCAACCTGGAAACCTGCAGCACAAAATCCTCACCACTGGAGACTTTGGAGTAAACCAGGCTGCTGAATACATTTTGTGCTTTGGCCTTTCTTAGGGCTCACACCATTATTGAGCTACGCATAGCACTCCCGACTGGTTTCTTTCCTCAAAGCGTAACAGGGACAGGAAGGGCTTTGTTTACCATAAATCAATATAAGAGTGCTAGACATTCAAACCCAATCTAGACATATGGAGTTGATTACAACTGCCCTTAACAAAGATATTCTTATGAAACACTTGGGAAAACTTGGGAAAATGTCAATAGTACATTGAACCCAAATACTAAAATTGAGCTACATTTGTGTTTAAAGACAACTACCTGGTGTCTTAAAGGACAGTGCAATACACACTCACCCAGACTTCATGAATAATTCTATAAATAAGTTGGGGTTCCTTATAAAGGCAAATTAGGAGATTGGCCTGCAACACCCACACCAGGTGACTCTCTTTCTCTAGAATCATCCTGAAAAATGGATGAAAAAAAAATCCACACCAAAAGAAGTGCTCCTAGAGATGCAGGGTACTATATAGAGGGAAAGAGTGCAGTACAGTGCCCCTTTATAGCTCCCCCTGCGTGGTGGCCCTGCCATCTATGCCATGTTTCTAGGAGCTTGTGTGATCAATGTTGACATATAGAAGTAAGCAAAGGAATATTGCATTAATAAATGTGTTTACATATATTATTATTGCAACGCTGCTAACAGGTTGTCTTAACAGCTTCTACTTATATTCTGAGGTTCTGATGGTGCTGAATAAAATATATAGAAAGTAAATGCCTTACCCATTTTCATATGTATGCATATGAATCACTGACTGTATGTTGACCATTTATGAAAACATAAGGCAAAGTCACCAGCACTCCAAAGTATAGAATAATGCTTTATTGTAAAACCGCTGTTGAAAAGCCAATGTTTCGGGCCGCTCAGAGTCTCCACCAGCAGAGTAAACAGAGAAGTTTGCCAGATGCGGAGCAGCAAAAAGGTGAATGATGGCCCCGATCCCCGAATGCTTGGCCAATGTTTGGAGGAATTGTGTGGGACAATAGGGACTGTCTATGTACGATGTATATGGTGATATATACAGGAGGAAGGGGGTTATATACAAATTATGATGTAAATATCCCCTCCAGGCTGATAATATGAGTCTCAAGGCAACATAGTGACCTTCCTTTTCAGTTTTTTATGGTTGACAGTTCAAGAGCCCTTCCTCTGTTGACTGTAATGTCACATACCATGTCTTTATCATTTGAGAGATTCTATACATATATAATAAAACATGAGACAATTCTACACTTATATTACATTTAAAATTTTGACTCGTTTGGTATATTGAATGTTCTTTGCTTTCAACACTGGTTACCTAAGCTAGATGTACTTGAGCAACAACCAGGTTTTTTCCACAAAGTGTGATAATGTCATAATAACCTGGGTCTTCAAGACCTTCTGCCAAAACCCATACTTCATTTGTGAAATAGAAGAGCTCATTGACTGTGCACAATACAATGATAATATTGAGGCCTACTTAGCTCTAAAAAACAAGCCGTTCATCTCTTTCACACGGAAAGCCCCGGAGACTCTTTCTACAGCTCTATATTCTTTCCAGTTATTGTGTAGTTCATGACTTCTTCAATCCATCCTTAATACTCAGAGGAGAGAGGTATTTTTCCTTCCCAAATTCTTTATATCTAAATTGGACAGACTCTCATTTGCTGTAATATCAGAGCCACTGAAAATAGCCCTGTGCCTGGGGGGTGGACTGCTACTCTATTCTATTCTCCAACAATCACACTTTCTTTGGTCTTTCATTTCTGACCAATCAGTCAGAATCCATTAAGTTGTGTTCCTATTTTTTGTTCAGGACATGCCACAATAGGACGAAGCTTTACAATCGCGACAATCCCCAAGGCCTAACTCAATGTGTTCTGACTCCACATTTGTAACTTGGAAACATTTAGACATGTTACACAAGAAGCAACCTCCTTATTCCATCATTTATAGGCTATAGATGTTAGGAAATACAGAGCTATTATTATGTCGTGAATAAAGGACAAACTATCCATATCTTGTATCTTTAGATTTCAGTAACTGGAGTCTAATTTTACAATTTTCACAATAACCTTGTCTCTTAAAGTCATTCACTGCAACAGATTCATAGTAAAATGGGAGAAGGGAGTGTGGGGGTACTATACAGAGGGCGGAATATGGCTTCTTTAGCATAGGATCACCTAAAGCCAGCTTACATAACTTTCTTTACGGAATTCTGTGTATTACAATTTGCTACCATATTTTCGAGAAGGCTAACCATTTGGAGGACTTTTTTCAAAAAAATTGAACAACACATTTTGGCCCCATGTGAGGCAAATCAAGATTTGTGATGCTGGCAATGCCCCTTCTGCTTAATAAAACTACTACTACTAGACAGTATTTATATAGCATTGACATATTAATGTTTTAAACAGTGCTTTACAAAGTCCATAGTCATGTCAGTAGCTGTGCCCCAAAGGGGCACAGTCCAAGGTAATTTTTTTGAGGGAAGCCAATTAACCTAACTGCATGTTTTTGGAATAATAAAAGTCTCAAAATGAAGAACAAGATAAGTCCATTATTCAACTTTTAAAAAATCAGTTCATAAATATGTGTTACATCATGCTTACAATAATTACTTCAGGTTTCAGGACACCATGGTGCCTTTCAATTAGCATTAGCGAAAAAAATAGTTCTAAAAACTTGCAGTTTGCTTAAGTTAAATGCTTCTGTCAGGCTATTGTCATAGTGGGGGGAAGACATGCAAGGTGATACTAAATTTACAGAGGTTCCATCCCTTTCATATTTTACAGAACAAAATACTGGAGGTGCAGCTCACAGCTGCCTTTAGGACACAGACCACAAATAAATCTTTAACTATTTCTCACGCTTTCCAAAATGAAACAAAGTTTTAGTGCAGTCCAAAAGTTAACCCTCTACTACAAAAAGTAGAGTACCAAACTAAAAAATAAATGTTGGAAATCCATTGCTTCATTCATACCCATAGACGAAACATCCCCTATAAAGTGCTACAGGTCTATGGTCACCACAACAAGCCAACCTGAACTTTCCTGGTAGACACAAGCAATTTCACACAGTAGTCACCTTGATCTCTCTGTCACAAAATATTTAGCTCTTTCTTTGTAATGTCCTATTTCGAACATAACCCTTCTATAAAAATCTCAACATTTTTGCCTTATTCATTGTCTCATTATTTTAGAAAGATGTCCCCATCACATCTCTACATATTAACGTCTTGGAGGAGTTGCCAACACTCATATTCTCCACACCAGCCATAATTATGGAAAACTTTAGGGAAAGAGAGACAGAAATAAAATATGAACAATGTTGGAAATCCTAATTAAGAAGAAATTCTCTATGTTGTAGAATGGACAGGGCACCAATAAAAAGGAGATATGAGAGACTGTATAAGCAGAAACTAGGGCATACCTTGTTTAAATTTTCACCTGAAGCAAAAAATTTAAAAATATTGAAGCCTTGTCTGTGATGTCCGTTTATGTTTTAACAAAAGTGAGTTAAAGTTTTCAACAACTGTTTTTTGGGACTTTGGATTCTTTGTTTTGAGGTCAGTTTTGGAGGTTTTTGCATCTTCTAAAAACTTACTTGTCACATGGTAAATTAAACTGAAAAGGATAGAGTATAATATGGGATAGTGCTAACATACATTTTTTTTAATTCTAAACTTGAAGGTGATCATTGATTTCTAATACGAAAGTGGTGAAATGTCCAAGACAACTCAGGAAAATTTATAGTGCTATAATACCTAACCTTCACTTATACCAGTAGGGAAATTTTTCAAAACTGGGTTTTTTAGGTACCTATCATTCAACGAAATAAATAAAAAAATATTATTAAAAAGTAAATGAATCTAAAACCAGTTTAGATTAGGGCATGTGCAGAAGGAGCACCCAGAGATGTGTGACATTGGTATCTAGGGAGGCTCTGCGCTTCCATTCAGACTTGATTGCCGTGTCCTGTAGGAAAATCTAAAAAAGGGTTAAGGAATGAACTGCACAAAATAAAAGTAATATGGTGCGAAATAAACCAAACCATTGATTCTACTAAAACCAAGGCTAAAGAATAATTTTGACCCAATAAGTTGTCAGTAAGGGTCACGGGCTACTATTGGGCTCCAGGTATTAGACGTTTAGATTGAACACTTAAAAGAAATCCCATAGTGGCCACAGGACTGCAAATCACATGGCTTCCAAAGTAATACATCAGTACAAGAACAGTTTCATAGAAGCCTTGTTGCTATTTTCCATTAGGGCCCAGAGATATTTAGCCTCAACCTGCCCAACCATGTCCCTTATATTAGAATATAATATGTATATATATTATATTAGCATTAAGAGATAACTAATGCTTGTTGTGCATCAGTCTATTGATAGAATCATCTAATAGTGCTGCACAAACCACAAGACACCAAAGGGATTATTTTGAAATAAAAAAAATAACTTTAGGAAAGTCTATCTATTCTATCTTCCAAATTTGCATTAGGAATTCTAACCTACTTATCAAAGAAGAAACAGATAATAATGCATCCTTCAGTCCTTTGTCTCTGAAACACTGGTTGCAGTTTTCCAGAGATCAGGTATTTTATTATCAAATGAAGCTTTCTCTGAGAGGGCAGTAAGTCGTGCGTCCTGTCAGGAGCAAGTGTGTTTAACCGAGCAGGAAAACAGACCAGCTTGATTAAATGGCAGCACCCGCGCTTGAAGAATGACACAAACACCACTGATCCTAATTAGACAATTTTCCTCTGCAGGCAGGCATGACGTTTGGTTTTCTGGAAACACACAAGGGTAAAAATATATTTTTTCATTTAACTTTTGTGCTGGTAATGTGACATTTGATTTATTATCAAAAATGACAATATCATTTGTGTATGTGTTTTTAAAATTATATGAAGAAAATTGTATTTTTTTTAGAGGGTAATTGGGCCTGATGTATGAAAACTCTCCAAGACTGGAGAAGATAGACCATCATGGAAGAACCTGGGTGATCCAACAAACCTAGAATGGATAAGGCTAATAGTGTCAGGTACATTTTATATTGTTTTGCACAAAACCTATGGACTGGTTTTAAAAATACATTAGCATAATTGTCTTAATACACTGTGAGAGTGATGAACTAATATCATACCAAACACTGAATAAATCTGCTCCAGAACATATTTCAGCTCTGGCAACCACCCATATCTAGTAGTTGGGAAGCCTACAGGATCTCCCTACTACCAAGCTGCTTGAAATAATCTAACCCAAGGGAATCACTGAATAGCGTAGAATTTATCATCTCATTAGTCAGTAAAACGGCAGGGCTGTGCAGTATGTGAGCAATGGACTAGATCTAAAGCTCATGCACAAACATTATGGCCATTTAGTCCCTGCACATTGATGTGGCCATATCTAAAACACATCATTTCAAAGCTGAACCTTTCCTGCCACCCTCTCTGTGACATAAATAGACCATGATATTACCAGACTTCTTGTAGGCCTTCTAGTATTGAAGTTTGTTTCTAGCTGCCATTGTTCAGTTACTAAAAATAGGGATAATATGGAAAAGAGAAATTGGCAACGCACAATGACAGACACCAAAAGGTGCACATACTTTCACATGTCAGGAATCTGGTTCCTGTGGATCTAAACCTGACCTGCAATCTATAATGCAGTATATAATGCAGTATGGGTGACTAAGTATCCAACAGAGAAGTAATGCCTTGTATTTTGGACCAACTGGAGAATTGAGGGGAGCCCCGTCTTAGAGATGAAGTTGAGGACTTAAAGCGTACCTAAACTCAGAAATTTCACTTTACATAAAAGGGTAGACAACCCTTTCATGTAAGGTAAAAATTCTGATTGTTTTTTTTTTGTGCAACACCATTCTTTTTAAATAAAAAGGGTGCAGCCCCACCCCCTAATTCTTGATTGCTTAGACCAGGGCTCAGCAAACTTTTTTGGCTACTAGGCCATTTCAGGAGGTTAAGAAGGCACACTAGGCCAGACTCTCTCTCAAGTCCCATGCTCCACCGCCCCACCAAGAATGCCCCTGAAGGGAAATCCCTCACCTCCGCAATGCATACGGAGGGGAGGGAATGTCCCGTTACCCCGGCGGCAGAAATGGTAACGCTGGCCGTGGTAAATAGGGAAGAAAGGCATAACAAGAAGGCTCAAGAGCCGCATGCAGCTCTGGTGCCGCGGGTTGCCGGATGGGATTAGGCCGATCGACCAGGGGGGCATTAGGCCGGAACAGACTACTGGCTAGGCCTTATCTGGCCCTAAGGCCGGAGTTTGCAGACCTCTGGCCTAGACGATCAAGAATGAATGGGAGCGCAATGCCTCCCGGGATACCTACGTTACGCATTCCAGGAGGCTCTTGGGTGCTCCTTCTGTGCATGCCAAGCATCTCCAGCATGCGCAGAAAAAGCCTTTTCATGAAAAGGAAAAAAAATTGCAGATTTTACGCATGTGCAGTGAGATCGGAAGATTTTTTTCCAACTTACATCACCTGATCTTGCACCTGGGTCGGGTGACATAAAAATAAGAACCAGGAAGAAGAGGGAAAGATGGCAGGTCCCAGAGCGCTGGCACGAAGACGGATGCCGGGACGACGCAGGACCCGATGGAAGACACCTCCGAACTGATCGGCTGTGCTGCGGGGTTGAAAGTAAGTGTATTTTTTAGTTTACTTCTTCTTTAAGACAAGGAGGACACTGTGGTGGTGTTAAGGCAAGGCTGTAGGCTTCCTCTGCTTTCTCCTTCTTAAGGATGATAAGGAAAACAACTGATTGCTTGGGTTTGTTTTGTTCCTGAACAGCTAGCAAAACTTCTCCCTGATGTCTCAACAAGCAAAAAAATTATAGCTCATACAATGTTTGAAGTATTGGTAATAATGATGATTATACGCCTGCTTTGAAGGCTAAATTGCTCATTAATTGACTTTTATCTAAACCCAATAAGCACCTGTATTTCACTATTAGCTTGCCAGGTGTGGCAGGGGCAGGAGGGTAGAATTAGGCCAGCACTCCAACATATGTCTTAGCTACTAAGATTGCTTTGGTGGCCATGCAACTGTGACCTACAGCCTGAAACAGTGGGAGAGTTGGTTTTAAATGTGTGAATATAAGACCCATATAGGGGTAAGCTCTGTTACCAGGTGTAAAAAACAACAGAGATCAGCAAGTGTCTGCTCTGTTATCAAAGGTTGCTTTGTTCTTGTTCTTTTATTTTTATGAAATGCAACTGTTCCTGTAATTTATATAATATATGATAAAATAAAATACTATATTATATGGACAATGCCTGACTACATGTCTAGAACATATGAAAGGCTCTTTAAGTATACAATGGTGTCGCACTTTCAAAAAACAAGCCAAGTTGTTTTGTTGGCATTCACATTTATTAAAGGTTTTTTTAGTCCAGCTGAAGGATTAAACGTTGTTTACCAAACTGCAAAAAATGCAAAGCCTGGCAAACTTAGCAATAAATGTATGTGAAAGAAGCTGTATTGGATCCAAATAATGATTTAAATATTGCACTCCTAATCCTTCTAAACTGCTTTACAATTGCTTTTGAGGATATTACAAACAAACTTTTATGCACAAGCTGTTCTTTTGTTAAATTTACACAGAAAGTGGGCCGGTCCAGGAATGACTCCAAGCAGCCTACACCACACTAAAAAATTATCCAGAAGGTTTTTGTGGGGGATCTGTGAGTGGTGGTCAACCCCTCCATTTATTTTGCAATGGTGAGAAGTGGAACAGATGCTGCTTGGAGTGCCCAGATTTATTCTACTTTGGAACCACCCATGTTAACAATGTAACTATGACTACACACTACGTACCAAAAAGCCTCTTCGCTAATCCTTTTAGTTTATCTCATCTAGAACTTGAGCTCTCATTTCCATGCATACTTACCTCTCAAAAGAGGTTTGCATGTTTGGTATAGGTATCTGCTCTATTGGCTATTCTGGTGCCAAAGCTCTACAATGGAATAGTTTGAGCCATAGTGATACAGCAGAGATGCTAAGAGCATGGTTCCATAGGTAGGTAACATCAAGTTCAAGGGACCTAGGTTAGATTAGATCAGGGGGCTAGGAAGGGTTTGTAGGAATCGTGTTGCTGGACATTAGTTAGCATGTCTAGAAGTAAAACAATCTGAGCTTTTCTCTGCTATACCAAAATGTTAGAAGGACCTATGGATGAAGCAGGTTTCTTTTACAATGGTGCAATGGTGCAGCCTCAAATTGCTGTTAAAAATGAGCAAAAATCTAAAAGAAGAATATTTGTAGCCACCACATCTAAAGACAAGTAAGCATGGATGATTAGATAACTGTTGGTGTGAAAATCGTACTTTAGGGAGTGGTGACATTTTCAAGGATGTTAGGCTGATTTCCATCATGCAGCAAAAATGTGCCCGAGTTTCTTTCTCATTCTGATTCTTGCTCTTGATGGGGATAGGAGAGAGACTGTGTGAGAGAAGAAGACAGAACTTTTTATTTATAGAAGAAAAATACATCTCTGTAGTTTTGTTAAGGCAAGGAGGGTATTACCTTTTTTGCATTTTTGGATTCCTTAGAAAGACTACCTATACAGTTCTTCTTATCATTTACACATTAACAGTTATTGAAATAAGTTTCCTCAACACTCCAATGTAATTAAAATCATACTGCAAACATAAAAACAGTAAAAAGTGGAATAATTTTCAATTAACCATGCAATTTGCCAAAAATACTGTTTTTTAATCAAAATTTAGAAAAAAATACATTTCTCACAATTGGTCTGTTGCAATATTACATTTTTGTTATTGGGTTTAGATCTTCTTTGAGTTGGACTTCATCTTGCTGTAAGTGATAGTTCTAGATACACATAATGCACATCTGTTCTTATAACATTATCACAAACAGATATTGAATTAAATTGGTTTCCACTTAAAAGATGTATTTCATGCATATGTAATTTATTACCCAGTACTCCAGTTCTGTATATTTGATATTTTTTGATATTTACAGGCCCTTGTAAGATTGTGACTCCCGGATGGCTAAAGTCTATATGATAGTCTTGTCTGGGAATTTAGATGAAGATGTTCAGTTTCAGCAAAACCTTTTATGACTTCTTTAATGTGGGCTGACTCTTTTATATCGCCGCACTTTAAAGAGAAGAAAGATCATTTTAGGATTTAACTTGGAGGCACACTTAGGATGGGTCTGGATAGATCTCTGAATATTGCAGCTACGCATAATCACATGTACACATTACAGAGACTGGTGCAGATTCATCAAAAGCCCAGAACTCCTGTCACGGCATCAAGAATGACTGCAGGCTTCATTATACTCCCTAGTAGATATAAACCCTAACTGAATGACATTTAGTTTGCTAAAGCATGGTATATATTATAAATAATTACAATTTTTTTAAATAAAAAACTGTTTTAAACATTTTTATTATCCTAATTTGAATATAAGAGAAGCTGATCTGCAACTTCTGCTGTCTACATGCACTAAAGTGATGGCTGGATCTTGGATGCATAATGTGGGTTGAAACGCCCACTTGCTCTTCTCTGGAAACCCTTAAAGGAGTCATAATGCAGATGCTCATCTGGGAGATACAGACATATTATTGTCATCCTTCTATTTTCTTAAAGCGGAACTAAATCTGTACGTCTCACCTGTCTGTGGTCCATTGCCCCGATCTTCCTTCTCTTCTTTCCCCTATAGATGATCTTTGGCCACCTTGATTGGCCATGCCGGCATGGTGCTGATGCTGCGCATACACAGTTTAGCTTTGACTCCGATTGATCGATTGAGCGAGTACATTATTGTAGTAAGGAACATCGCCAGTCCTTTACTGCAATAATGACCTGCATGATCATGGAAACAAAAGTTTAACTTTAGTTCCAACCTTTAACCTTTTGAACAGATTGCAGGGACAGTTATGAAGAAGGAATAAGTACTGAAAGCACACATTTTTTGTTTCAATCATTTTATTAGTTTTCAACAGTACAAAAACAATTAGAACATCAATGGAATACAAAGAAAAGGACAAAATATAAATACACTAGGGGCAATATCCCCATTTGAATAAGAAAAAAGTGCAATACTTATGTCGCTTTTCATATATAAACCATAAAACAGTAGGGAGTGGGGGGAGGGGGAGTTATTTGGGGGTCCAAGATAAACCTGGATATAACCAAAAAAGGGTGGGGGGGGGGGGGGGGATATGAACTGTAAAGGAAAGCTGTGAAGCTAGATGGGTGAATATGAGAAATAGTATGTATCTGAATACACTGTATCAAACAATATTTTTCTCTTAGTAAACATAAAAAAAAAAAACATAAACATTTAACCATGAGATCTACCATGTTATTCTTTTTAACTTATCCAAGAGAGACCTGAGTATGTTGCATAAACCTCTACTTGGACAGCTAATAAAAAAAAAGGGGGGAAAATCCAAGGTAAAGGTAGGAATGGGCTTAGGTACACAAGAGATCCCGACTGACCCAACATTTGTCCGGACTCCCAATCATAGAAACCGTAAAGCTAAAACAATCCCTTCTGCACTCTTAATGTCCTAAAGGCTTATGGCCAAAGCAATTTAAACTGGGGCGATTCTTTATACCAGTCCCATACGGACCATGTCTGTTTATATTGCTCCATCTTGTCCTCATCCTCTGCCACTAGTGCCTCCATGCGTTGTATCTGTTCTAATTCTGCAAGCCATTCCCTCATGGAAGGCGCTATGGTTTGTTTCTATTTTCTAGGTATTATTGTCCTAGCCACAGTTAGAAAATGCCTAAGTACATCCCGTTTACTAGCTTTTATGGACCCAGGGAGAATAGACAATAAGGACATTTTAGGAGACATAGTTAAATCAGAATCAGTTACTTTATTGTATAAGTCAGTAATCTGGTCCCAGAGTCTGCGAATTGCCGGGCATTCCCACCAGATGTTTAACATAGTGCCCCGCTGAGTATGGCACCGCCAACACTTATTGGAGGAGGAGGGGGACATCCGGTGTATGGATATAATTTTATAATTGGTCTACTGGGCCTTACACGGGAGTGCCATTTGATGAGTCAATATAAAAACCTTTTCCCATTCCGGAGGGGATATGGGAGTCCTCAATTCCGCTTCCCAATATTTCGTAAATGTGGGGGCGGTGTTGGCTGAAATTCTAGCTAGCATTCCATACAACTGAGAGATAACATGGTCCGGCCTGCGTGTGTCACTCAATAGAGTTTCAAAAGCCGTACGATTTCTGAGTATAGAATGCGTGTTGAGGAATGTGGATAAAAAGGACGACAGTTGATTGTATAACATCCACGCAGAGGGTTTCCTCTGCATCTCGGAATCCAAAGATGAGAAGGGAGGTAGCCTCTGTAATACACTGTGTATCTGTCTGTTGTCCTGGGCTGTCCAAGATAGAAAATTACCGACGTTCAGCGTCAGGGGGAATGCTGGGTTGTCGAATAGGGGAGTCATGGGGCCTATCTTAGTAGATACCTGGCCAGTTCTAATGAGGCCATCCCAGACTTTCAATAGGTCTGAGGTGACAAGTGGGAGTGGGTGTTGTAGACGTAACGCTGACCTATCTACCCACAATAAGGAACGGAGGTCAATGGGGGATAAGAGATACTCCAGGACAACCCAGTTTTTCCTGTCTCTGTTGTGAAACCAGTCAACTATTCGGGAGAAAGCACACATTTTTAAAGCCCAGGCAAAATGTTTTATTACCTTTTGGATAAAATGAGAAAAATTAGCTCCATAAGGTTTTTGGCTATCCAAGATCCTCTAGAACACCTATTCCTTTCTCTTTGAATACGAAGTGATGGAACTATTGAGATATTGAGACATGAGAACCATTTGGTGCAGTAGTAAGAAGAACATGGTCCCACTGACATGGCTATGACCATAACACGACCATTTTAGAGGAGACACCCAAATAGATATATAGGTGTGATGTTCCTAGCCTGGAGTCGGGCCTAAATGGATATCCAGGCAAAGAATAAATAAATTAAGCTATCTAATCATCAATCCATCACAAAACATATTTTTAACATTTGTAGGAACCTTAACATTACCTGGTATTAACCTCCTGAAGTCCTTGAACCTCAGATATGAAGTGTAAGGGAAACAAGAAGTATATGGAGTCAACCAGTTCATGTGCTATAGGAAGAGAAAGCAGAGTGATGGAGAGAAAAGCTTATCAGTGCATTATCGTTTTACTGTAGAGATGCAGGGGGTGGATTCTGGGCAATCAGGGTTTAGAGGGAGTGAATTGAATAATATTGGCCACCATCTAGCAGCAGCAAATAAATGTACTTTAAGACAGGGAGCATGATTCATTAAGCCAAATCGGAAGCTCGCTCGCGTACGCGTATTCGCGGTACGGAGTGCTCAAACCGATTTAATAACCACATTTCAGCTGTCGATAATAAGCTGGCATATTCTCCCAGCAGTTATCAATTTAAATGATTGTATGCTTTGAGCAGCGCATCTCAGGCAGCTTAACACTGACGAGCTTGCATTAAAAGTCACTCACTTATAAATCATTCTTTTAAATGGCACACATCTTCCACTTAGCCCTAAATAAAAATGTTTGATGTGTTCAAATGTTAAAAATATATTTATTAGCCAGGAAATAAACATATTTTTAAATAACCCAATGTTTTCAGGTTCAGAAAGAGTTACCTGATTTCAGCAGTTCACATAGGTACCTAGCTAAACGCTTATGATGCCTGACCTGAGGATCCGCCTGGTGTTAAATACCTGCGAATTCGGGCAGGCAAGACTTCGCTTTTGCCAGCGGACTAGATCATCCACCCAAGTTCTTCTTTGCTTCCATAGCTATATGAGTGGTTTTGTGTCTTATCCTAAACTATGTTGCTACATTTCATACTTTGCTTACCATTTAGCACAATAGGTGCTTTTGTTTTTTAAAACGTGAATGTTTCAATGTCCGTTTTGCAAGTAAGAAGTCAATGTTCATGCTATGTAATTATGTTTACCCAAGCTGTTTCATTGCAATAATATGTCTTTATTACCACCTTTAAGTGTTTGTTCTGCATAAATATTTAGTTTTTCCACCCTTGATAGGTTCAAATTGCATATTGGTTTGATTTGGTAAGGATTTTTTGAAGGCCACATTTCTTGGACCATTTTTGAAATAATTTGGCTTTATATGGAATTGTGGGTTTACATGTGTTTGGTGCTTGTGTTTTTTTCTTTTGTCATGTCAATTTATTGGTGTCTGTTTTGCCTATATATTTTAATGTGAAATTTTCGAAAATTATTTTTGTTGTTGTTTGAAAAATGTTGTAGTTGTTGTTTGTAATTTTTTTATTTTGTTTTTTTTTTATGTGATCTCCTTTACAATCTCCCAGGATTTTTACCTTGGGTGATCCAACAGACAGATTTATTTTATGCAGTTCCTACCTATGAATCAGTTGAAAAACGCACCGGCCACTTATGCAGAGAAGGATCCTCATTCGGGTAAGTTTTTCTTTTTATGTGTATATTGTTTGTTTGCCTTCATGTGCACTCATGTATGTACGTACATGCATATATCTATGAATGCATTTATATGTGTGTTCATACGTATATGTGTGTTTTTACGTAGAAAAGAGAAATTATAGGAAGAAATAGGCAAAGAGGTTTCTTTTTGGGCCATATTGCTTAACATGCTTCAAATTGAAAAGATTGCCTAATTCTTCCAATAATTTCTGGTGTCATGGGGTTGGCTCCAAACAACATTGTTTGCCACAAAGTCTGTTTGTCCCTGGAAGTTTTATCTATTTGTACTATTTGTTTTGTGTAAACACCTAAATGATGCATACAATTCAGTATTTAACCCTCCTAGCAGTATTCCCGAGTGTGGCTCGGGGTAAAAAATACATGCAAAAAGCGGTAATCCCGAGCCACATTTAGGGTCCCAAAAAACAATAAAAAACTCCACTTGCCTTGTTCCTTTGGCATCCTCCAGCATCCTGCTCTTCTGTGCAGGTCTTGGGTGGCGTCCTCTTCCTCCGATCTTCAGCCAGCGAATGCAGTTTCCCGGTGACGTCGGTGCATGCGCCGGTTCGTGCGGGAGGTGCAGCAGGAAATTCAAATAATTTTGTATTGAAAACAAAATAACTGTATTGATTGCAATACACGGAAATCCTTATATTATATATACATAATTATATTATGTATATATAATACATGCTACTGTACAGTTATTTTACAAGTTTCACTATTTTTTGCACCCTTTTTTTTAACAGATTTTTGTGTTTTTTTATTTAAAGTTTAATAATAAATATTGGACATATTTTGGTGAGTTATGCCTAAATATTAAAAGCCTACAATGTAAAATAAATGTCCATGCAAAACAATGTAACGCTATGTAAGATACGGACAGAATTAGAACGTCAGGGGGGTTAAGGAGCAAAATTAAGTGAATCAACAACACAACATCTGTTCATTTCTAAGAGTGCCTGACCCTGCTTGTGAGCTTGGCAATCAATGTGGTTTGATGTTGTGCTTCGAACCTGGACCTCCTTCTATCACCATCAGGTGTGTTAGAATGAGTATGCAACTCAACTGGACAACTAATTCACAACCAGTTTGGACAGCAAGTGGAAGTGTGTTTGTATACAATAGGGCTAAGATCAGGCAGCACAGCACAATGACAACAAACCTATAACACAACTACAAATGGACAGAGGAGTTATGTAGAATAGTGGCAGCAAATGAGCTTATACAGCAAATGTCAGACTATGAAAAAAACAAATACAAATACATAAAAACCAAGCCAATTTATTCATAAAAGGAATATGTACATAATACATTCAAATGACAATATGCCTTTGAGAATGGGACAAAGGCAACAAGGGGGGTCAAATAGCAGTTTGTAATGGAAACCATGCATACATTTGTCCTAATTATTTGTGGATAAAATGACAAAACATTGCTGAACAATTGCTAAACAACAGAAAGCATAATTATAAAGCAGGCACAAAAACATTGCATCAACAGATGAAGCTAACAATAATAAAGATTACAAAAAGTCACATCAATACATGCCATCCAAGCAAATTTACTTGATTAATCCCCCCCAAACAAGTGCAGGTAAAATAGTAAAAATGAAAATGCACATGTATTTCTATACATTTAAATGTATTTTGACATACACACACAAGTGAAATCACTAAATTATCCTTGATACATGTATTAAAACATCTTTGGCAACAAGCTTTTGTTCAAATATTTGATTTGTCAAAAGCCAAACTAGAATTAAATTTTAATCAGATCCAAAATGCTTGATCACATTTTTTTGACATTCATACTATTGTGAGATGACAAATTATAAAGTGCTAATTATTATATATATACAGCTTGTCATAAGTTAGCTTGCAGTGTTGCAAGCAAACAAAAAAGTATCAAAATAACATGTGCAACAAATCAAAGTATAATCGAAGCAATTTTGTGAATGAGTATAATGTAACAAAAAATGTAGCACTTATCCAAAAAAGATCACTAAAGATTCAAAATGACCTGTAATGGACTGTAGATGCGCACAGAACAGGGAGCAGGTGTGCGCTAACTGATTGCTATCACCTCACCATTGACAGAGCTAAACAGATCCTTCTGAATCGAGCAGCTGAAAGTTATTTGCCGTAATTCGCTGCAAATTCTCGACCCTATTGCCCAGTCATCAATGCAGGAAACCAGCAGGTGACTGCACTAGCACTCGCCCTGGCTCGTGGTAATACGCCTTGTCGAGCGGCGCGTATTCTCGCTTGATAAATCAGGGCCAAAGTCCCTAGGTCGCAGCTAAATTTTGCAGCAGAATCTGCTATTAAAATTTACTTTTAGCTGGAACTGTGCTTTAATTCTATTTTGGTTGCTTGTTTCCATCTTGCAAGGAAAAAAAAGAAAAGTTCAACAATTGCAAACAGTGTATAAGAGAAGCTGGGAGCTGCATCTGGTTCATTAGGCAGTGCAATAATGTCTGAGCCATGTATGGATCCTGGGAAAAAAAGCCAATATTTCCTATTTAGGCTACATTGGTATTTTTGTACCATGGCTACAGTTTATATTCTTCATTTCCTAAAACAATCTAATTATTAGCTTTTCATTTACCTGACATCAAAACCATTAAGGGAAAAATAAACAAGCAGCAAGAAGTTTTGCCCGTAATAACAGAATGCAGTAATAAGCTGGAAATCACTTTGTAAGAAAAATACAGAGTTTGTCAAACGGAAATTCAATTTGCAGCAGAATTCTCAAATAGAATGCTTTTCCTTTTGTTACAATAATGAGCTTTAAAGTGAAATGGTTCCCAAAAGTTTCAGTTAGGAGTGAAATGAGGGGTTTTTCCATTTCAATGATCCAAGTGGGATTTTCCCCAACCTTTGCACCTCCTATGATAGATTGGACCTGGAGTGCACAGGTATATACTCCCAGGGGAGAATGAAGACTCAGTACTACAGGTGAACAGAAAAGTCTGATTGGATCGGTGGAGAAACTTGTCCAAGAAGGAATTTATGTTTTGTAATGAGCCATATCATATCCAGCAAAAAAACATGCAATAAATGACCACCATGCTAATGTACTGTGAGCTGTGGACATAGTAATTATAGTAAGAGATCCCTAAGACCTGAAAGTTATTTCTAGGGTTCTTCCATGTTAAAAAGGTTGAGAAAGGCAGTTCTAGGGAAATATATCTTGCCTTCTTCTTTTGAAGTTGCAATAGATTGTGAAATGAAATCATTTTAAAGTGATCAGAATTTCCATCCTAGAGAGTTTCCATCAGAACCACTGTTCCATTTACCGGAATTTCCCTCCTATTTTACTTTTCCACCACTTTCTGTATCAGGGTCTTCCAGGACAAATAAAAAGGAGAAACTTCCCCAGGGACACAGACAGCAATAAAAATTATGACTGAGGGTCTAACCTTTCTCCACTCTATCTGAAACTAAATAAATGTATTTATTATATGAATTCCTTTTTTAGGTAAATCTATGGGATGCAAAAAGCAACCTACCAGGGGTAATTATTTGGAGAAACTGCATAAAATGTAATGCCATGTCTAGAGAGAACTGGAGATTTACCTACTGACGTTAAGCAAAATACAAAGAATCATGACTTTGCAAGATTGGAACCTTAAGCTCTTCCATAGTGATAATGAAACAATAATGGCGACTAATACTATTTACAAAGTTGAACAATTTGCTGCTTCGATCCACATTTTTGACTAGCATATAAAAATGGGGATACCCTTTAAATTGACCATAGTTGTTAACAAATGCAATGGGTCTTATATAAAAAAGGGACATTAGCAATTTGGTCTAGAACAACAGAACCTGATCATATAAAGATTTTGTCACTAAAAAGTATTCTTCCATTCTGCCTTAACAAGCAAGGCAGCAATCGATTTTTTTGGAGCATAAGTACTTGAACTGCCCTCTATATCTTTCTCCCACCAGCAGCTTCATTAGGACTGGATTTCCACTTTGCCTCCCCCAGGGAGCCACCATGCAGTGCCAAATCATGGGTAGACTCCGCTGGGAGGGGTGCACTTAATGTTGCACGCTGCGAGGACAAGTTTCGAATCATAACCAGATTGTTTATTGCATGAGAAAAGATGGCAGAGCGTCAGTCACCTGTAGAGCGACAATCTGCTCTGCCCTGAGGATTTGCTTCTTATATCAGGGACGAAAGTAATGTATTCAGTAATTGCTTTATTATATTGCTGCAAATCAGGGACAAGATAAACTGATTAATTAACCCATTCTGTGTGAAATGCCTGAGCTTTGAGCTAAATCAACCAATTCCTAAAACACTGTGCTCGCTAATGTGTCTAATTACAATATATTAACTCACTCTGTGCTAGATTGTAATTAAACCACATTCACCAATCCAGCATCAAACGGAGTAGACGGTTGTTCCTGTGCATCAAGCCATTGATTGGTAAGTTCTGTGAGCGGTATATAATGAAGTGCGTCACACATTACTCTTTTCGATGATACTACTTTAACTAGCAGCACAAAATTGTAATTACGTTGAATGAACCTAGTGAGTAATAAATTCTGATAAGTGTACTTTCACCAGTACAAAGTAAAATATATTCCATGCTGATTTTCTTATGACAGTTTATTAACATGGGACTCTAAAACACACTTGATATGCATATGAACTCTTTATTATGCTAAAATATTTGTATTTCGGTTCAGCTACTCTTGCTAAGCTGAAGTCAGAATGGTGATATTAAAACCTTGTTGTAGCACTGGAGCTTCTTGAGTTACCTACCTGCTCATTGGGCTACAAGGGCATCTGTTACCTGCCATTCCCCCTTATTGCCTCCAGCTATCAGTGCTTAAGGTCCTATTCCTACTGAAGCTTTGAGTTAACCTATGCACAGAAATGCAAACATTAATGGGCATCAAGGAACAAAACATGACGTGTTGGTGTGCTGGGTTGCCATTCTTTTTTAAAGTGGAACTACAGTTCCATCATGAAAATCAGAACTCAGGCAAGTCTTTATGCAGAAAGGGACAGGCAATGTGGGAAGGTGCCGGGTATCTTGGCATTTCCAGGGTTGCTGAGACTAAATGAACTTCTACATGCATGAATAAGAGTAAAGTCATTCCAGCCAGGACAACCAAGATAACCAAGGATTGGCATCCCAGAAGAGGAAAAAGATGGTGGTGCCCACAATGGAAGAAAGACAGGTGAGTAAAAATAAAAATATGCAATTAGGCTGGTATGTTTGTTTTATTACAGAAGGTACATCCTCTGTCCCTCCTGCAATAAATGACCAGCGTGGCCACAATTTTTAAATTTTCACCTATAGTTCTGCTTTCTTACAGAAAGCCAATCCTTCTTACAGAAAAGCAACCGCGCAACTGCAACATGTCGCTTCCAGGAGCTGCACCACAACTGCTTACAAACACATGCACAAAATGGTTCCTAACTGTTCCCAACGGGAAGTTTGGTTGAGCCTGCTGTACAATTCTCTTCTCAACTGCAAGTCTGAAATGAGCCTTTGGCTTTTTTTTTTTTTTTAGCACTGACTGATTCAAGGTCCATTTAGATCTATGCATTGCCATGCACAAATTTTGCCAGGTGTCAATGCCATTCATTTTAACTGGCAACCCATCTCACTTGGTTTTAGGGCACTATAACACAAACCAATGCATGGCAGAGCTTTTTTGGTACATTAGAAAACAAAGGTCTTTGCTTTTTTGCACATTAGGGTGCATTTCAAAATGAATGAGCTGCCTTACTGAACACTTGTTAATGCCCGATATAACCCTCTTTGACCCACATGCGATAACACACTGCATAGATCTAAATGGGCCCTCAATGTTATTTTCTAATAACTTTTTACTAAGCAAAGTGTCATCTGTAATGCACATAATGTATCAACATGAAATCACAGAACGTTGAATTCAAATTAGTGTGCATTAACAAATTCACAGGGAAACAAGCTGTACTCATAGAATTTTAATTTACTTCCCTTAACCCGTTCAGTGTCTGTTTTGCACAGCTTTATTTTCTCTCTATTATCTGGATCCTCATTACTTTACATGCATATGTTGACTGTGTAGACTGTGATTAATCTCTATTAATGTGCACCTGCTATTGTGTAGAAAACATAAGGCTGACGTCAGATGTTTACTTTGAATGCCTTGTCTGATAACTAAAACAACATGCTATTGGATGTGTTATGATTTTGACCGCAGCGGTGTGGCCTTATCAGAATTGGCGGAAAATGACTAATCTTGCTCATATGGAAGAACCCCTAAAATCGGCCTTGTAACACACAGATAGGATTTAGGGGCTTTTTTTTTTATTAATTCCAGGGATGTGCTGTCTCTCGAAACAAAAGCATCTATTTAGGTACCGGAAACCCTTAAATGGATTGGGGGGGGCGGGCTATTTTTAATGCACGAAAAAATGTTATTCGTCCGGCGTGCATTGATGCCTAACACTTATTAGCCCTTTAACACTTGGTCCTATGTCTTTTTTTCAACCTAACCTACTATGTAACTATGTAACTTAAAGCCAAACTCTGGGCATGAAAAATGTTCATTTAAATATATTCCCCAATAGCCCTAGGGTATATACATTCAACAAAAACCTTGCAAAATGTAGTTAGTACTTTGTAAAAATGGCAGTAAAATCAAAACTTGTGCAGAGAACAGAATTTTTGGAGGGATTCAGCAGGACCAACCACTACATGCAGATAACTATAGGAGTGCGGCTGGTACAAGACCGGTTACTCTGCGCAAGAAAAGAGAGCAGCAGTGTATACAAATCACACTATAAATAATATTAACTATTATTAACTATTAATAATACACATAAATACAATAATAATATACACAAATATTCAGATGCTCCTAAAATGTTTCTCTTGAAGTGGACCTTACACGAAAATACCCGTTACTGATATTTATTAGTCCCTACCTAATATAAAAATAGTAAGTCCAGCACTGTATAGGAGGGAATTCTCATAACATTTTTAAGTCTTTGCTATACCAGAATCCGGAAGTAATGCAAAGTGAAATCACTGGTGTCTCGGTAATGGGACAAGCAATGATGGTCTAGTATTCATTAGCCACATTCTACCTCAGAATTGTGACAACTCACATTTAAGTTTTAGTTTAGTTTTCACCAGGATAGGATTATGCTATTAGTAAAGGAATTCTGCTCTTGCCACTGCCAGTGGCCACTTACAAAGGAAAAGGTTCTACCCTAGATTTTTCTACTTTTTCAGTGGCTACCTTACAGTTTTAGTATCTAGTAGTTGTTAGTCACATTCTACCCTGGGAATTGGCACCTTTGACAATTTAATGATTTAACACCTATGCAGACTTCCTGACAACAAGGAAGGATAATGTTACCAGCACAGGGTGATTCAACAGCTGTAAACTGAATGTTAGGTTGTGTTGCTACACTTCAATGGAATATTTTCAACACTGACTGCTGTGTACCGACGCTCTGTATGTAAATGTATGTGACATAAGTAAGTAGAAGAGTAAGCAGTGATCCTCAGCCATTATGTATGATTACAGAAGCTGTGTATTTCTGCAGAAAATGACAAGAAAAGTGGAAAGAGCATACATTTCTATACAGTAATTACAGTAGGCGCGTCGTATCCCCCAGCAGTAATCTCGTGTCTCAGTCACTCCTCTAAATCAGTGATGGGTCTGCTGGTCACAGTTCATCTTCTCTTTACAGTGGCCTTAAGTGACCCCATATAACAGAAGATCTGATTCAATTTTCAAACGTGTTATTTGTTTCTAAGCTGGAGTGACAAAACAGTTAAGAAGGCAGGGATAAGTTAATCATCAAGTGACCCTTTCTGTATAATAGCAGGGCTCATGGTCATTGTTTTAAGTCAGCGTCATATGTTGGAGCTATAAAGAACCTCACTTTTGCATTTATTAAGTGTATATCAATAAATGTAAAATGTTCCACTCCTGCCAAACTTTAGCCCTTTCAAATCTGGGTGAAACTTGCTGATGACCTGAAGGACATACAGAAATGAGGAATAGAAAAGACCTGTCAACATCTGCAAGCTGACTTGGCTGGATGATCTATGGCTATTTCAAAGGTCAAAATCAACTCTGATCTGGACTATCTAACCACTGCTATTAGTTACGTAAATATATTATTTTCTAGGACTATTCCATACTTATCAGTTTAACATAAATATTAATTTCTTCATGATCTGTCAAGCCCTGACTGGATTTAACCAAGTATGACCTTTAATAAATACAACATTTGGACATTACACAGGGGGTTAACTAGGCAAAGGAATTCATATTTAATTTGTAAATTAGCCCCAATTTACCTGGCTCTATCCTCATTGCACACTAGTCTAATTGAGACACTTGTTTTCCTACTGCATTTATTCTTAATAATGCTGCCTAAAATTTTACCAAACCACACCTGAGTTCCAACTAAATGAACCACTAAAATAAATGATCCAGGATGACCCAACATTCCAATTTTTTAGTTTCTAAAGTCCACTCTAACACTAAAAAAATATTGGCCACCACAGTGTCACACCCTGGTTATTTTCTCCAGTGGTGTTGCTCTCTGCCGCAAGGAGAACAAAATTAGTTGTCTTCCCTCTGCTCAGCAACTCTCAGCATCTTATGCTTCCCTTTAGCCATGCAGTCTGAGATGTACCTTCTCAGCATCCCCAGCATATACTCTGAGGTTGTGTACAGCTCAAGGGGATTTCAGGGGCAGATTTGTCACCTGCCATTGGCTGCTAGTACTTTATAGCCTTTCTGCTTACAGTGACCAGTTGCCCCTTGTAGCATTAGGCTTGTTGAATCTACTGCTGCTAATTCTGACTGTTTTGTGACCCTGATATTGCATGCTGCCTGGACTGACCTTTGCCTGTGACCCCGGATTACCTATGTATGACCTCTGGCTTCTGGACTTGCCTCTTCTGGACTCTTCAGTATTGTGTTATCTGTGGACTCCTGGTCCTGTGTCAGTTCCTTCCCAGATGCCACCCTTTGCACACAGAAATCCTGGGGGCAAATGGGATGGTGTAACTAGCCTTCCCAATCTGAGTTGGAGCTTGCTATAGGTACAGAATGAGGAGCTTGATTTGGGGACTGGTGTCTAGTGAGCACTGGACCAGGGTTCAACTAGATCATCCTTTCTAATTTTTTTTTTAAGTGTCAGGGAACCCCTGCTGTAATAAGCCAATAAGAAAAATGCAATGGTTACCTGTGGGAAGAATGTTTTCCATTCATTAGTGGTCTGAATGCCACTAAAAAGGTTCTTGGTTTCATGCAACTGGCTGTTCCAAGCTGTCTTGTTCCCTGAACTTTACAGGCACCATCTTATGGGAGGTACTTTGGTTACAGCTCAAGGAACCCCTGGTAACTTCTTCAGGAACCCTAAATTTCCACAGAACCCTGGTTGAAATGGCTGATCTAAATTATACATATACTGAAAACATTTACATTTAATGTATAAATATATACTATTTATACATTTTACTACTATCAGCTTAGGCTGGTTTTGTGTTAAAAGTAATTGTGGGTAAAGGGGTTTTCTGCTTTAATAAAGAAATTAGAAAGGTTGCCTACATATCCCCAGACTGTTGATCGGCAGGGGTCTCCCAACTGAAAGCAGTACTTGGCAGGGGTACTAATTGAGGAACCCCCACTGATTAGCTGAGGAGGGGCATGTAGACAGATTTTCCAATTTCTGTTTCAAAGCGGAAACGATCCTTAAGCTGTGGAATGCCCTTTGCATATAGTAAAATCAATATCATATAAAAACATTAACTGGATGACTTCCTTAGAGCTAATGGTATGCACAGCTAAAGCTGCAAAAAGATAGTAAGGGGAATGTTTAGATCTAGGATTGGATCCAATTGTCATTCATGAAGTCAGAAGGAATTTTTACCTGCTGCGAGAAAAAATCAACAGAGGTCCCGGGGGGAGGGGATAGTTACAAAATGCTGTGCAGTAATTAATCTCAATTAATGAATTCATGCTATTCTGGAGAAAATGTAACACTACAAAGAGGGAATGTAAACAATAACAAGTTTTTTCTCCTGACACTCTCTGTACTCATGCCGATTGTACAGTCATCACCACATTTCTGAATACATTTCAGACCTTATCTTTAAAAAGAGCACAGCAGTGGAAGCTTTTAAAGTATGTCCAATGGATTTTTCAGACAACAAATTAAGGACAAAGCAATCTTCAATGCTGGGCATACGGCTGTTTTCAGGCAATTTTAACCACTTTCAACCGGCTTTCGATTACAAAAACAGCCAAACAGATGACTACAACTGAAACTGCAAAATGATCTTTAGGTGTGAGTGGAAAATTGCTGTAATCCATTTGGCTGTTTTTGCAAATGAACATTGTTCAAATTGCTGTGCGGGATGTGTGTTTAGCAGGGCTTATCCTGCTCCAATTGCACCTGCCTCCCTTGTTGGCAAACCAGACCTTCAACTTGCACCTTGATCTTTTTCTAGCTAGAGAAGACACTTCATTTGCACCTGGCTTCCTTGCTTTCTAGCCAGGTACAAGTGGAGGGTCTAAATCACTAACAATAGAGCCAAGTGCTGCATTTGTTGGGTTTAGGCTAAACAGTAAGGGAACCATGTGCAAGTGGAAGGTTTGGCTATCTCACAAGGCAGCCAGGTACATATGGAGTCTTGTTATAATGTGTTTCCTTCCCCTCCATTTTACTTTCCCCATGTCTCTCCCATCTGCAACCTTCTCCTACCATGTTTGTCTTCTCTATGCTCCTTCTATATTTGTATATATTCTTGTATATTTCTGTTATGCCAATATAGTTCAAGTCTTAAACATCCCCTGAAGAAACCAGAAGGCGAAACGCGTTGGTAAAAGAGTCACTCGATATGAGAGTACCACATACTTATTTTAGGGTACACTTGTATCGGTCAATCTTTTCTTATATCACTAGTTTTAATCTGTATAGTTGGAAAATCTGTGAGGTAACAACATGATGAGTAAACTTGTTTAAATATTTTGCCACAAAAAAAGCCACTCTCTCTCTTTCTTTTCTCTTTGCTACATGCTCTTTTCTATACACACATATCTCCCTATTATTATACCATGTGGGGCTCTGCTTATTGGAATCTGATAGCCCTCTTTATTAGAGGGGTCCCAAATATCTGCTCCATCACCCTGAATACAGGGGTATATAATACTCATTCCTAGAAAGGTTTAAATAGGCCCTAGACCTAAACATATCACACAAAAGTCACACAAAACTAATTCTTACGTTTGCAGGATCCACCAATGTCCAAATAAAAGATCCCCCAACATTCAATCCATCACTGACTGCTTCACATAGAGCACCAGCTTCTGTCTGTTGAACAATGACAAGAGCTTTGTCCATTCACTTCAGCCAATCCAACAAGAGGGCAGCTGGGGACAGCTGTCCCTACCTCCATGCATGTGAATGCCCAGCCAATCCAGCAGCCGCTGGGTAAACTGTGCATGAGGCATGTACAGTTCCAACTAGAGGCCACTTGGAGAGGGCAGCTATTTAGGTAGTGACCAGACTCCAATCTAAATCTTATTTGAACTGAGACAGGTAATGCAGTACCCTTTGTCCTGGCTATATCCAGCCAAGGGTGGGTCCATGTGGGTAGTCCACTTGGGTTCTATACTCTTAGTAGATTCCACCGTCTAGTAACATTATATTTATATATTTTATTCTAAACCCCTGTTGGTGGCCTATTTAAAGAGGATTCCCATAGTGGGGCTTTACATTGCTTTGATAACTCATGCATTGATCCTAAAAGTATATATTTGAACATAGTTTGAAAATCTCTTCATAAGAGACCATAAACCATGCACCATAAACTGCAGATAATTGAAGCATCATATTTAATTTCTCCTGTACCTGATGACTTGCTATGTCTATTACCACATCAGTGATGAGTCATCCATCCAGGGAATGTATAGTTTAATAAATGAATTTAGGTATATATTACAATAATTTGAAAAATATTTAGGTGTGTTATTGTTTCTGAAAAATGATTAACTTATAGTATTTAATAATATATGTAAACATTTGTTAATCGCACATACATATAGAGTTTCTGCCTCCTTTGTAGTGCTTTACTGCGTTTTCTTTCAATTCAAGCCCATTAAATAACTAGTTCTTAGAAAGCAATGCAGGGAGGTTAAATAAGATAAATACAGAGCCTGCTACAGTTATGATTTCCAAAATCTAAATTTTAATACACTCATGAAGAATTGTAGAAATGTAACATTGAAAATGTTTAAGTATGTATTACACTAAAATTTAAAATTAACTTTAAAATTAACTAGTCATAAAACCAGAGATTTAAATACTGTGCCCCCCCCCCCCCCCCCCCACAGAACTTTTTTGCTAGCCACCTGGCTTATTTCCTGATCCCCCAGCTGCTTAACGTCTATTGAAGATGACCCTATCCCTAAACCTACCTCTCCAACTTCTCTGTCAATATTGGATATCCAGGTCAGAGTAGCAAAATCTGCTCACGTCCAGGCCCTTTTCCTGGGTCTCATATGGCATTGCCAATCTCTTTCCTTAAAATCAGAGCTTTTAGGCACATGAAGTCACCATGGACAGAATGAGGGTACCGAGTTTTACATCAAATATCTCTTAGATAACATTCCTTTTTAGCATTACCACCTTATAAATGTGTCTTACATCTAGCACCCGGCCATACTCCGCTTAATATGTTGGTAGCAAATCTATTCAAGGATAATATATGTGTTGCCCATAGCTATCTATTTGCATCATAGAAATGACAGATGGAATCTAGCTGGTTGTCATGAGCAGTACATGAATATGATAACTAGAATGTAGATGATGGCTACGGGCAAGGCGTGAATATGATAACTGGAATCCAGCTGGTTTCAATGGTCAGCTCAGGAAAATAGAAACCAAAGATTTTGCTTGATGAGCAGCACGGTCACTTTATCCTGTAGTCTCCATAAATCAGTTACTCAAGAGTTAAATAAATAGGGTGTAAAATCTAGGCCACTATATGGACCGTGCGCAGCACATACACGTTACATCAGCCAGCAGGCAGCGTGCAGAAGTGCAGAGTACACAGGCAGCCGAGGCAGACTGCTGAGTGGCGCTTTCTTTGTATTAGGCAATACTGGCTCTTTTTATTTTCTATGGGTTGTGTCTAGACGTTGACTTAATGAGCCATTACTCTTCTGTCTTATAGATCAACAATCTGCTCTTTACATTATGCTACACATCCAGACTCATTTCCTCACCATCACATCTGCAATCTGGAAATTAGAGATCTTCCTGAGAATTAAACAGCACAATTACCTGCTCTGCAGCATTATGGGCCTGGAATCGCATCTAAGCAATTGCAGGCCCTTGTGGAATAAAGTGAGATAACACAACAATAGCAAGATCACAGCAGCAATTGTACATTTGGGTTTAAAGCCAGCCAAACATGAATGCAGCACTGAATACAGTCACAGATCATAGTCATGCTATTTGACTGGGAATAGAACTGGGAAACTAAAACTGTCTGGAAACAGAATAAAGTCATAGATGGAGGTAAGGGAATATTTAAAAGTCCATCTTCGTAATTTGCAGGCTCATGAATTGGGCTGATTTGAGATTTGTTTCTTAAAAGTAGAGGCAGAGCTAATCAGGGATATCCTTACAAAATAACTGTATCTAGTAAAAATGACTCTATCCATTGAAAAAAAATAATAAAATAATCCTTCCTGAAAAAAAAGATTCCTAATACGTCCCCACCCTTGGTGATCTAAAGCTTTGCTGTCTCCAAGCATTTCAAAATAGCGAGCAGGCAAAATTTTATTGCAGAAAAGGACAGGTGACAGAGCTATCACAGGTGAGTGTATTAAAAATTGTAGCAGGGCAGGTAAGTTTATTTTATTATAAAATAGACATCACCTGTAGAATGGGGCTCTAGTCAAGAAAGCAGCTTGGATTCCTATGCAGTTTACATTATTCATGGCTGATGTCATGCATATACCAGGAAGTGAACCTCCTATGTTGACTGCAAGTTTGGCACACATTCAGGGGATTTTTGATAGTAGGATAACATATGCGCATAAGTGCAATATCCAGAAACCAAATTGGTGACCAAATGCAGCTATGCCCTAAGATGTCCCAAAGCATAGTGTCATAGGGGAGCTAGGTTACTGTCAACGGTAAAGCATTTTCTTCCAGAGTCAAGTGACCAGCACTTTTAGATGAACATATTTCTCATATGGAGACATACTCTAGCTCAATGGCGTCCAAACAATATACTGCTGACCCACATGTTTGACAACCACAAATGATCTTTGACCATATTATTAGGATTTGCAATAGGCACAAGAGAAGTCTCCTTATTTGCATTGAATAAAGTTGTGTCCTATAAGACAACAACCCCAGACAAGTCCATAATCTCTTGTGAAGTGTTGGAGGGGCACTTGTCTGTAGCCGACTGCATTATTTCTCTGGTTAGGTACAAGAATTTAAAGGTTATAGCTGGCCCCCTGGACATCCACTGGGTCCTAATTTGCTGCACAGGGTTGCCTTGTGGATAATCTGTTTCTGTTTGCAGCTTAAAAACCAGTTATGAGCTATATGATCTATATTTTTGTTTTTTTCGCTTGCCAAGTTAAACAGGGCCAGTTATTTGTTTATAAACTCACCTTAACTCACCTTTTGAGTTTGATCTGTTTAAATCCATCACTTAATTCCCATGATATTCATACCAATGTGAATCATATGGTGGTTACAGACCTTACTACTTTCAAATTGTTTGATCATCAGCTATAGCTTCTATATTGAAGATGCAGTGTCTGATTAGGACGAAGTTCATTATGATAGAACTTCAAAGAAATCTTTGAAGATAGAACTGGTACAGGTCATATAAGGAATGAGGGCTAAGCTTCTGCCTGCCAAGTGTCTTGCTGATTCAGATATCTAACGACCATTCTGCTCCTAGAATTTTGTGGCCTCAATACCATGATCTCATTACTTTGGCCTTAACATTGTATCCTCTAGCTACTATCTCTATGATTACACAGGTCAACATGTCATTTTCATCAGATATAATTTTATGTGGGCTTCATAGTATTTTTGATACGGATTTCAAACCTGTGTTAAGTTTTTCTCTAGCACGTCTAGTTTTTGTGATGCAGCTAATTATATATTGTGTGAAATTCGTTATAACTATTCTTAACATATTACAACATTTAACAACAGTTTTCTTTTTTAACGTTAGAGACTGCACTAACTGCAATTGATTTTATTTGTCATATGCCTGGAAATTGCCTTAATGACTCGGACAGTTTCTGTTACGTGTGTGGTTCATTCACGACGAAAGCACGTCGTCGCCAAATTACCACAGAACTTAAGAAGATATACAAATTGTATTTCGGCTGTCCACTTGGTGACCTGGATAAATCTTGGACTCCACATGTCATCTGTACCAGTTGTTTCAATGGACTGCGTGATTGGCTAAATCGGCTTAAAGCAGCAATGCCAATTGCAATTCAGATGGTGTGGAGAGAACCGCAAGATCATTTAATCGACTGCTATTTTTGCTGCGTCAACAAAAGTGGACTCTCAGGTAAAACTAAGCACAAAATTGTATATCCCAGCCTCGATTCTGCAATTAGGTCTGTTCCCCATGATGATTCATTGCCAGTTCCGGTACCGCCACATGATGGACTTGCTTTTGTAGAAGGTGATGAGGAATGCGCTGGAGTTGCAGCCAGTTACAGCCCCAAATCATCTGATCCTGACTACTTGGCCAATGAAGATTCAGAACCTGAGACCTTTACACAAGTAGAGCTAAATGGTCTCGTTCGTGATCTAAATCTCTCCAAAGATAAAGCAGAGCTTCTTGCTTCAAGGCTTAAACAGAAGCACTTGCTTGCAAGGGGTGTAACTGTAACTCACTACAGAAAACTGTGCTACTGTCATGATATAAATGCAATCTTTAACAGTTTATCACAAGAGCATGTTCCATCTGAATGGTGTATCCTCATGAATGAGTCTGTAAAACCAGAACACCAACCATGGGGCTAATTTGCTGGAAAAGCCATTTAGAAAAAAATTGAGGTATTGTGTTTTTTTTATTGATAAGATGAAGCCAAAAATTAGGAGCTGAACTCCAGCTTTTTTGTAAGGGACTTCTGCAAGGTCTGGTTTCTTTTCTTCTCTAGTGGTGGCAGTAGATCGTTTTTACTCCTAGGCAGAGTGATGTTCATGAATGGTATAGTCGCGTTCATTAGAGTAGTACTTAGAGCCTAGGCTGGTATAATGATTTGCCTTTGAGTCAATGACAACATGGACTTGAAAAAGTAGGATGAATGACTTTGGCTGTCATATAAGCTCAGGACTGTGGACATCTAGGAGCACAAACAAATTTATGCAAGGGGTAGCAGCTAGGGTGCATACTGCAGCAAAATACATTCCCTGCCACCTGGAAAGACTTCATAATATTCATAGGCAAAAATTATTATTTAGTCATAAAGAAAGAAAATATGTACAAAAAACCTAAATATTTCCTTTGCTTTTTACACAAATTACTAACTGCTGTCACTCTTTGGTTGCCATCTTCCTGAACATTTCTCATGAGCCAAGGACTCACATTAACCTCTTTTACGTTTTTTTAACTATGCCCACCTGCTTCCAGTTTTTGGACTACAATAAAGCGAAATATTGTATCACAGCCCTTTATTTCCAAGAGCAGCCTAATCAGGTAAAATTAAATAGCCAGACTGCAGCCCCCCACCGGGTCGAAACGGCTGTATCTTGGCATGTGAGGGAAGGAGAAACAGAATTAAAAACCAGAAGATGGAGACATAAAAATGCAAATATTGAGAGCCGCAGAGTACCATTGCCGCTGAACTGAATGTTAAAAGGTTCATTCCCTCCAGATCATAACGTATTACCTGTCGACAGAAGATGCCGCTGTACAAATTAACATACAATTAGAGGCACGTTACAGATTCTGGAAGCCCTCAGGCAGTTGGTTGTTGTAGAGTTCAATGTTGACCAAACAGGGTAAACTAAAGGCCAGGTGTAAATCTGGTGACAGGCATTAGAGGCTAGTTGGATGTGTAATTACAAGCCAAGCACAGAGCCTGTTTTTCTATACCTATTGACGTGCACCTGGAGAGGCACTGTCATAACCTTCTGTTGAACGTGTTGGCTTAGGTCCTAAATGGTGTCATTAAAACCAAAATCCTGTATCCTCCCTGTCCAAATTAAATACATAAATGAAATTGAAAATGTGCGTGTGGGAAATGGGGCAATAACCCAAGTTTTTATATACATATAATTATGTTTTTTTTCTTGATAAAAGACTGTTTACACAACATAGTAGAGTCTTCTTATAAAGCAAAGGCATCTCTCATTTCCAACTCAAATTCCCAACCCAACCCAACTTCTAAATCTCAAAACTGAGAAATTATTCTTAGGTTCATTTTAGAATAGTAGTATTCCTTATATCAAAACATCATTTGTCTCTGGTTTCCAGGTGTCTAAAAAAGGTGCTTCTTTACAGGACAGAAACTTTAGGCCATCATTAGGCCAAGGTATGGAAACCAGAAACCAAATCTATCATTCAACAAGTATACACATTGTAACAGCTGGCCAACGAAGACCCAGGGTTTCCTCCAGGATGATAGGTACATTTGCCCCAGGTCCAGGTTATATGCAGAGTATTTTCTGTGTAATCAGACAGTTTTCCTTTTGACTTGAGGGGGTGCTGAAGTACCAGGCTGAATGACAATGAGCTTCTTGGCCAGACGGGGGAGCTAAAGAGACCTGGGGATGATCAAGTGTTATTGTCTTAGGTGAAGCCCATCCTGGAAATTAGGCTGTGGATATAAACTCCCAACCTGCTCTTTCCTGTGTCTCTGTTCTTGGCTTGTGAGCTGGGATGAGGGCAAAGGTGAACTGTGAGTAAAGCCACAGACTATATTTGGAAAAGCTGTATGGTTAGGGCCTTAGAGTCCTGCACAGCACTAGGTTGGGCTGGATTGTTAGTAAAGGGATCTAACAGTTAGAGGCCAAATGGCCAGGTTTCTTTTGCTGTTTGCTTATTTTGCCTGTTTTTTTTTTGTGAAAATAGTATTAGTGAATAAAACCCTTGATGCACTTTTAACCTGCTAGCCCTGTTTTAAACACCCCCTCCCCCGTTGCTATGGGTGATCTCACAATATATACATATATATCTGTACATACATACGTTTACCATTGATAATTTTCTCCACCTACCAATGTATATACATGTATCATCCCATCTTTTTAGTACACTTTATCTAAGTTGACCAAATTAAACAGTTCCTAACTCTTTATTACATCAAAGCATTGTTACAGTTACCATCAACTAAAGCTATGTACTAGTAACAGTTATGATTATGTGATCTACGTACTTCTTTGATAAACTGATGATTTTTTTGTACTCAAAAAACTTGTTTAATACTTATACCATTCTATGATTTTTATTGAATCAATATATGTTATTGCTCTGTCTCTTATGCTCTCAAAATATCCCTTGAAGAAGCCTATCGGCAAATGCATCGGGATTGAGACGGTTTCCTGCATATTGAACTTTCCCAATTGTTTAGGTATAGTTGACAGTGAGCATACCCATGAAGAATTTATTGGGGATGTTTCTTTTTTCTTTGAATGTATTGGATTATTATTTTCATTGCTTATTGATTGTATACCATTTTGATGCTTAAATATAATTGCATCTTTGCCAAAAAAACCCAGCTTTCTCTATTCTTTCAATTGTATTGTTTCTAACAACCTTGGGGTTGGCAATTAATTGATATACAATGGAGGAGAGTGTCATTCTCCCTAAGTTATCTCGATATGGTGAGGTGGGTCAAAAAGAACCAAAAGTCTCTTTAAGTGGAACTTCTCTTAATTATCCTTCAAATTTCTTTTACATTCCAGGGAAGCCCTTTTGTGCATGTGATGTATGTATCCCAGAAGGCTCTGGGTTTCCCATTCGGTCTTTTAGGATTCAGGGGGGGTCCTCTCCTTCTAACTAAAAAAAGGAAGTTATCCACACTTATAAATTGTTATACACACACACACACACACACTTTTATATTGTTAAAATTATAATGATAGGTCCTCTTTTAGTAGATCTACACCACCCATCATGGGGCTTCTGCACAGTTAAGGATAATGAGCAGAGCCATGCATATAAATATAAATACCCCTGGCTCGACTGTTCATCCAGACTTGCTGGTTTACAGCAAATATTCAACTATTCATTCCAAAATATACAGCTGGTTTGCTGGCTGTCTTACATTGCAACGTGCCTAAACAAATTTTACCTTAAATTACCAAAATGTAGAGGTTGCCTTATGGCTGCCATATTATACCGCAATGCTCAACCACCTGTGCCGCTGTCCATTGTGATGTTTACTCCATTCATTACATTGGGCAGGACACACAAATGAATGAAGTGTAGCAATACACTGGACTGTATGGAATATACTGAGAGCGTATTGGGCATTGAGCAAGACACATTGGCCCTAATTCATCAAGCAGAATCGGATGATCGCTCGCGCATTCATATTCGCGATCTGAAATCGTACGCCGTCGCGCTATTCAGCAACTGAAAAAGCTCGCGGCCGGAGCCGCGCATCTCCGCCCCCTATTGCTCATTATTATCAAGCCAGGAATCCGGCTGGCAGTGAGGAGGCGAGTGTACGAGCGCACTCGACTCCGGACCGCGGAAAACCGCGCTCGCTGGTCGCGCGTACTTTCGCGCTTCCAGCGAGCGTGGATTTTATTGATGAATCAGGGCCATTGTACTGCACCTTACATAGTTTGAAGGCGCCCTAACTTTTGTAATCCTTTTAGTAACAGTATTTTTTTTCTTTATTAAAAAAGTTTAAACTCATATGAATTAATGCCGATGATGATACAGATGTTAAATGGTTCACCCAAACCCCTCTACCTGTCACTTTTGCTGTTCAGCCTTGCTTGCTCTAAAAACTCTAAAAAAGTCATCAGATCCACTGGTAGGATCATCAGGTAATAAGTATATTATGGGGGACCCCACTCCCAAAACCCCAACCATATTGAACTCATAGCTCCACTCCACACTAAGTTTTGTTAGTTATAGAAATGTATCCACTTGCCTTTCTATTATATTTATTATCTGTCAGACAGTTTGGCCTTGGCTGTTTTTCTGTAGGTATTACAGGAACTGTATCTTTCAGTAGTTATGTCTGCATCTTTGTCTCTGTCTACAATATTATATTTTATTTACAATTATTGTACGTTTCTCTTAACCCGTGAGTATGTAAAGCCTACAATATCTTTTCACTGTCTGACCTGTTCATGGTCAGACAAAGTTCACATCAAGCAGAAAGTATAGGAAAATCTCACAATGGAGACATAGGGGCAGTTAGGGTCACTTTTGTGAAGCGGAAGTATGGCTTTGATGCATTCTTACCAAAACTTTAATTAAAAGCATTTATAAAACACCCCCTTTAGAGCAGTGCACTTTGCTGAACCAGCTTTGACTAACAAAACTTGATGGGATTCTTTAAAACCAAAAACTAAAAAACATCACATGTGGGATTTTTTTTCCATCACAGAGGTCTCCCATAGGTCTTTTTTTTTTTTTTTTTTTTTAATTGGGATGGACCACGGTGAACACATTGACGAGGATAGAGAACTATAAACCGAGGTACCTATTTTACCTGAAAACTACAATGACTCGAGTATAAACCTGTAATAGTTGACCTTCATCTGACCTTCTTCAAGCAGATTTTAATTTTCAATAGGATTTTAAAAGAAAAGCCTCTTAACACAAACCTTAATGCTAGTTTCCAATTTTTTAAATTAAGTTAAAACCTTAAAGGCAGTGGCCCCCAATCTTTTGAGGTCACGGACCACTAATCTCACAGACAATCTCAGAAACTTCCCCCCAGAGTGATGTCATGATGCCAGAACCTGCCCACGCTCCCATCACAAGTCTGAATGGGCGGGTTGTGTCCAGAAACATATCCTGCCCACCGCCCTCAGTTTGGGATCCTTCTCCTGACCCCGCTGGGGGGTGCAACGGCCAGAGCAGCGACCCACCTGTCAGACCGGGAGTTGGGGACCTCTGCTTTAAGGGACTCCTTCAAGTGTGTGTATGGGAGTTGCCTATTCTGTTTTTGAGAATGCTAAATGCCTGTCTCTCTTGTAAAGCTTGTAATGCTTGTAATGCTTTTAAGTTACTGACAATCATCTCCAACATGCTTGTTCTGGGCCTGAGAAGCCAAGCCTATTTGTAGTTATTGGGAACCGAAAAAATCAGCATAGAGAATATTCTAACAAAAAAAATAATATCACTTTGACATCGGTGCATTATACAATCACCAGATCACCCATTTGTTCTTGAAGTGTTTCACAGCTATATATATTTATATGCAAAATGCATCAAGAACCAATGGGTGATCATGTGATTGTGTAATGCACTGATGTCAAAGTGGTATTGTTTTCAATTTGTTTCTAATAAATTGATTTTATGGATATTTCTTTAATATATATCTTTAATGAAGGTGCCTGAAAAGTGCCAATAACAATGTTTTTCATTTGTGGAAAATAAATAATTGCATCATAACAGTATTATAATAAAAAAAATCTAATTGTTTCCAATAGGTTATATCACATCTGTTCTGCTTGATTTATGTTAATATGCAAGTTTACCAGCAAGCCACAGTAAATTGATTATCTGTCATGGCATTGTATTGTCAGCAATTGCTGCTTTCAAGAATTGTCACTAGTCATAAATAAGCAATAAATGGCACTGATGAGTAAACATTATCAATGTACTGCCATATGCCACATTCCAAGTTATCATAAAAAAATTGTGTTTCTGCGCACCTATTGTATACCAGCATACTATATTTACATAATTGGCAAAACTGAACCCACCGGGCTAGACAATTTTTAAGAGTGAGTTTTATGTCACTTAATGGACACAAGTATTTCCTACATTCAGTTTCCTGTTTCACTTTTACATTAGTCCACCCTGATCTAACGATTTGGCCTTTCAGCTAAGCTATTGTTGACACCAGCTGCATATTCAGAGAGAGAGAGAGTTGGCAATGCTTAGCAGTTGCCATTTTGTCTTTTCTCCTAAATCTGGAACAGCAAAGGTTGGGCAAACTCAAGAGTAGCGGTGGAGTTTGCTGCTATTTCTAGCCCTTGTTTCCACTTCCATTGGCTAATCCCTATGATGGAAAGCTACATTGACCGATAGGAATGTGCATCAGGCAGGTAGAAGCAGGCCTTTGGCCATAACAAGAGAGTTTTTGGAAGGCATGAACATTAGTCAGCAAAGTCATCAAAATTACAGGGTAGGCAAAGATATGCCATGTATGAGGATATCAATGACTGTACAGCAAATAACTGTACTAAATTATTGGTAAATAAACTGCAAATGTTATTGGTTTAGCACAACTGCTAATCTATAGGGAGACGTTTAGATTTTGGCATCTGATCGGCTACGTGTTAAAAATAAACATCATCTGTGGGTTTTTCCGGTCAATATGTGGGCACAAGCTTCGTAATTGAAGTCAAAAGCGTTAATTCTTCATTCATCTGTCACTCAGAAGCCGTTTTTCTGGCTTCACTGACGTAGGAAATAAATAGCACACGGGGTAAATGGTTGCTGCTGGGAATGGGGAAGTAAACAACTCAATCTCAACATTGTCTTAAAGTGGAACTAAACCTAAATCAAAGAATTGTGAGCATTGCAGAAGGAAAAGGTGATGTCCCTTTTGCAATAAAACAAACTTTCCTGCCTGTTTGCAATTTGTTCTTTAATATACACTGAGGTGCGAACGTGCAGCTCACTGTAAGATCCCATTATAAATGTTGAGAATTAATAAACTCTTGTGTGAATGCATGGGAATTACACCATTTCAGTCTGCGTAATCAAGGTGAAGAGTACCAAGTAAAGATGCTGTGATGGATTGAGGAGAGTTTGGATTAAAAAAAATTGTCAATAAGTAGGTTTATTTAATAGCAGAAAAGACATTGCCTGTGTCAACCTGCTTGCAATTTGTTAATATTTAAAGTGGATCTATAGTAAATTGGGACTGGAGATTCCCAGTACCTTATTTTTCTAAAACACTGAGCTGCCCCCCCATCCTGGATTCAGGGACTGAATGAATTCCTGTGCCAATGTGCGGGATTTATATCATCCCAGCCAGCTAATCAGGATAGCTGGATATCAGAACCAAGAAGAAGGGAAGGAAAAAGATGGCACCCAGAATGGAAAGGCGACAGGTGAGTGTATTAAAATATTGTGACAAAAGAGTTCAGTTCCACTTTAAAGTGGACCTATCACCACAATTTTCACTTTATTTAGAAGGGTTGATAAACCTCTCATATAAATTAAAAATGTATTTCTTCTTTTATTTCATTAAATGCCTTTTTCATTAAATGTAAAGACTGAATGGGAGCACAGATCCTCCTGGTATACTCATGCTAAGTTATTATTTTGCTCATAGTTTTACTTTAATCTAAGCACATTCACATATTTATGTAAAAAAACAAATAAAAGGCTTCACAGTCATTTCAGGCCTCCATGCTACAAAGCAATTGCATTTTTCATACCTCTGCCCCTTAGTATAGTATCTTTCCATGCCTCTGTCTCAGTTATACAACATATGGCCACACCGGTACCCCAATCAAGCTATAATGGCTAATGTACACAGTTCATGATACCAGCACACATCTAAGCTGTACATATTAAGCTAATTAACCTCCCTGATACTTCTGATAAGAACAGGTCATTATCATTGACACCTCAATGGAATTTCAATTAGGAGATAGAAGAATGTTACCTGCATATCTCACAATCGATATCTGAACACAAACATTAGTGACAGCTCCATCTGGGGACATTATGAAGGTTCATAAAGACATAGCAATGATTAAAGCTGGGGAGAAATGGCTTGTCAGGGAGAGCATGGAAAAGGTCCTGGGTGTATTGATGTAAATGAAAGTTAAGTTGAGTTAAGAAACATCTACAATGTATAATCACTTGAGTGGCCCCACATCAATACCAGATCACCAGTGATGTAGAAGTCCATGCTATATTTCTCTTGGTTCTTCAAACATGTTTTTTTATTAGAAATTACTTTTGGATAGAGTAAGGAAGAGTTTGAGCCCCTGAAAGCTCTTTATTGCTGTCTGCATACCTGATAGCAATGATCATCATCTTTCCATTTCCCCTGATGATCATTGTCATAGACTGGAAACATTTATTAGTTGTCACTAGAACAAGAGGTGAGAGCAAATCTTCTGTTCAAATCTTCTATGGAAACTTGTTCAGGTGAAAACTGTATAAGAGGGTAATTGTGCCTAATTTGGAGAGATGTACAGTATTTAGTACTAACCCACCAGAAGCTGTTGGGTTGCTTGGGTTCTCCAACTGTACCAGTGGTGACCCTTCCAGATACTAGGCCCAGGAAAACACAGATACTCTAACTGGGGATTGTATTTTACATTTGAATAAAGGGCAGAGCATACAGGCATTAACAGATGTTGGTTACTGCATTGCACAAAGGGATAACTATATTACAAACAGTATAACCAAAATAACAAAACACTTCCAAAATTAACTCAAGGTCTACCAAAAGGGCCATCATAACCATATCTTCACCTGTGAAAGGTCTAACATTACTACATTGAATGGATAGGAGGGGAGACACACTGCATTGTAACAAGTAACCAGACAATGTAAACCAGTGTGTCCTTGAACTTTTGGAGACTCTCCTCCTCCTTCTCCACGCTCCTGTCTCTTCCCCTATTTGCACCATCAAGCAATCACAGCTAATGAAATGTCCCCCACTCCTGATGCTCTGTCCTGTAAAGTAGGGGACTGTTCTGCTATACCCACTCAATGTCCTCCTCTGTTCTGGTGGGAACAATGATGTCTCCAAGCTAGCTAGTGGCTCTGGGCACCATAAGGGACCACCAACCTGTGCAGAGGACAGGTAGGCAATAGTGCACCTGGAAGGAGCTATGTATCTACAATGCAACACCTTAATATTGCTCATAGTTTTAGAAAGGGATGTCCACAAAGCCTATACAGAAGTGATGTTTAGGTGTCCATGCACTTTAAGGAAAATAGTGAATAAATACTTGGACAATTAGCTTATAAATGGACTGTTTATTACCAAAAATGTGGTTAGTAACAATACAGGTAATAGTTTTTTCAATACTACTGTAATAAGTAATCCAACCCTAGTTCTAATAATCTATTCAAATAGAAGTCATAAACTTTTTTCAGGTTTATTTCAGATAAGTTTGTAGCTTCTATGAAGCCATGTTTTTTGATCATTGACAAAGTTTAGTCTCCTTTGTGGATTTCTGTTGTATAGCCTTCTAAAGTAAGAAATAAAAGTACTTTTAACATAAATCAATGCATTACCAATCACAGAAAATATGTGTTTGTGAGGTGGTCACACACCAACCGTCTGTGTGTGGCAGATATGGCTCTGTCCTAATTGTCACCCTGGGCCCAAATGTTCTAATGGCATTCTCACAGCAAGCAACATTGCTTTGAATCCGCATACTCTAATGTTTGAAAGCATAGCCACACTTAGAAGAGATTAACGTTTGTGAGACTGTATGCTAATGAGCCGCTAATATCTTCTTCCAGTGAGTTAGACAGACCCTTCTCCTTATCCATCTTCTGTCAAGTGCCTTCTTTGTAATAGTTTACTTTTCTTCTCAAATGTTCTACATAACAATTTCCTTCCTCCTGTAATATTTCCCTTCCGTGCGCACAGTCATCAATAATTGATTGGAGCGCTCCAGCATCCATCCCCGGATTCTCTATCATGTGGTGGTGTATCGGGGATTTATAAAATAAGACAAGGAAACCATTTTACCGACAGATCCATCTAATGTAATTACCTATTCTTCTTCTGTTATATTTGTATTTAATGCCTGGGCAATGAATCGTTCCTTTTCTTCCTATTTGGAGAGTTAGTATGAAATCACCCAATTTACTCGACATCAAAGTAGCTATGGAATACATAAAAAAAAAACAGGTCACCATGGCAACGGAACTTCTGAAATAATTCAATATGGTTCCAAATTTGTGAGCTCCGGGGCTGTACAGAGTTCTGATGTCATTATGCTTGATGGCGTCTGTAAATGTCTTAAGATTTCTTATGCAGAGACTGAAGGAAGATAAAACTAAACTAATGTTTCAGACTTGGATAGAACATACAAAGTAAAATTAAAGTTGAACACAGTTAGGCTAGGGTTGGGCTGTTTTTAGATGGATGGGAGTTGGCATACACAAGAAAATATTTTTGGGTAAAATGTGTAGAATAATCACTTATCACACATCCTGGTAAGACAACTCTGTAAAGAAGGCCTCAGTGAAGGCAGCTCCATTGAAGATGAATCTCTAGGTCAGTGATTCTCAATGAACATTCCTCCAGAGGTTGCTAGGAGTTCCTTGAGCAATAAACAATTTGTGCCTCTCTGGTCAGTTTAGGTGACTTTTTGGCTATCTGTAAGGGTGACATTCTTCCCAATGGCCAGCAATGTTGGAGGCATTCTTCTCCCAGACCCTAATGTACTGTGAGCTGTGGATATAGTAATTATAGCAGGGGGTTCTTAAGAGTTGAAAGATATTTCAATGGTTCCCCCATGTTAACAAGTCCTGCTCTAGGTGAAGTGTCTTCTGAAACTGCAATTTTTGACCTGAGTTCTCCACCTGTAGTAAAAGGGTCTTTGGGTGCTTTAACATAGGCAAACTCAAAAAATACAGGATCTGCAATCTATACTGCTAAAGTAGTTCACAACTCATAAAAGGAGATCACTGGTCTTCAAGGAACCTTGACACTGGGACTGATTTCTTATTCTCTCCAAGACTGGAGAAGATACACTATCATGGGGGAACCTGAACGATCCAGAAAATCTGGATTTGACCTGGTTCACTGTCTGAGTGTCAATCTCTTAGTCCCCCCCAGAGCACAAAGAGGTATTTTCTGTTGTTGTCCACCTTACTATTGAGTCTTGTAGTGGTGTGAAAGGCTGAGATGTCCAGGTTGAATTGTGCTGGGCTTAATCCCTTGGATAGAGAGACGCACATAAGCTTCTAATTGCAGTGCAAACAAACCAGGAGGACTGCCAGTAACAAATTAAATGACACCAAAAACAACAAAATGTACAGCTCTTTCTATGAAAAAGCATTATTGTACTGTAAAATAGGGAAATTGGGTTTTTTTAACCAGATGACATTACTTTGAGACCACAGCAGGTTTGAAGAGTTATATGGGCAATAACTTAGGAGTTAGGAGACATATTTTTATTGTATAATCTCCTAGCCTGTACTTCTTCTTCAGTTATTTATATTCATTAAGTTCTTTATTTGTACCTGTTTTTTTAAGAATTTGAGATTGGTGTCAGGGTTGCTTTATATCAGGATTTTCCTAGTCTTTTTACAGTTTATCCATTACACATGTGAATGTGATCAGATTAAGGCACATAATCATACATCATTTTTACATAATCCATAATATTGAAATTTTATGTTAACATGAAGACCATTGTATATACTAATTAAGTTTTGGGCTGTGCTTACTAATTAGAAACATTGTACAATGCTCACATCTGCATATCTACAGGGAAACAATCCGCACGAATTGTAAAAAGGAGCTCACTATTGTCCTCTGCTGTAGCCTTTCTCAACCTGTATACCCCTGAGGAACCCTTGAAATTGTTTTAATTTAGATCGAAAGAGAGAGGGATGTGATGTAGAGATCGGCTTATCAGTGTGCTGCTTCTCCTTTTACTGTCCAATTACAGGGTTCGGATGGGCAGGATACCAGTGGGTGTTGCTGAATTTTAGCTCATAAACAAAGTCTCCTCCTTCTGCCAGATAGGGTACATGCATGGCAGAGCAATAATTCCCAGCAATGGGGCACTCTAGGGAAGCCATGAGCTTGCATTGAGTTGCGCAATAGACGTTCAATGTTTTTTTACTAAATATCAGGCAGGTAATTTCAGTTTATTGCAGAGGGGGCATTCTGTCCTTTCTGCAAATAAGAACTTGCAACAAATTTTCCAACTATAGTTCCGCTTTATATGCATTTCATCTTGCTTGCTTGGAATTCAGCTTTAAGTATTTAGGGATTGGTTAATATTTATTGGGTAAAGTAGTGTAAAGCTTTGCTCTAACATCAAATAATAGTCAGATAATACAAAATGTGTACATGCCTACAGCAGTCCCCCATTGTCACTCATCAAACTACCAAGATGGATTGACGAAGGACTGACTGGGAAAGACTACTGTTCACTCCTATAAGGAGAGCACAGTGGGAGCCACTCGTTTGTCCTCCCCCTTCTACTCTCCATAGAACTGAACGTTGCTGTGTGTGCAGTGCTCATTCATTCCTTTGTCACTGGAAACAATCATGAAAGATTTCCAGCATCAATAATCTGACATTTATAGGACATTCATACAAGGCTTTAGATACATTTTTTAGCAAGAGGAATTTAAAGTTTTTAACCCGTTTGCAGCACCATTTTCACCACGCCAAAAACCCAGCACTAAAACATAGCGAATCCTTTAAATATTGCTGTGCCTACGGCCAATAGATTATTCCCTGGACCTGAAATGAGGTCAAGTTCTTTAAAGAGTTGTTACTGAAGGATTGTTTTCCGTTAACATTTTATTAATCTCACAGTTACCGACCAACTTACATAAAAATACTTGAAGAATGGGACAAGAGGCTGATTTACACAAGCCTTTCCTCTCTGGCTGGAGGGCGAAAGACCAGCGTGCCGAAATGACAGCAGTAAGAAGATGCAATTTGTAATCTACTCAGCAGGAACCCGAGCCCTGATGGTAGATTGGATAATTAGGGAACACAGACAAGTCGGACTTGTGAAAAATCTAATTGCACTTAAGGCAGAGAAAGCCTGGAGCGCCGTATAGATGTCGACATTGATGGTCTGCATGGGCCCTCTACATTTTTAATGCGCTTGTACAAATTGCATGTTCACAAGGTACATGACAAATGAAATCCATTTACATAAGAGACACAGGGAGGATTAAACGGGGAATTGCCAGTGTGTGTTTTCCACGGCATAATGAGATACACATTTGTATGTCTTGTACCAGCCTGACGGCCCTTTTTCCAGAACAGTAAACTAGAAAATTAAAGGAGTGCAATCACTTTAATAAACAATGATTTGATCCTTTTTTATCATATTTACAGTTTACTAGAGGACAGATTTTTTAAATTGGCTTTCACCTATTGCTATTCACTCACATGAAAATTTACACTTACATTGTACTTGTTTAACGTAAGCCTGACTGTTTGTAAGTTGCAATGGAGTGACATTTAGTTTGCTAAACACATGAGGTCTGAATAATTTAAGATCTGTAAGACTGGAGAAGATAGACTATCATAGGAGGACCTGGGTGATCCAACAAACCTCGACTGGACTATTCAGGATTGGAAACCTTTGCCAACTAATAGCAAATGGTTTTTCAGAAATCCATCCTGGGTTTGCTGGATCACTCATGCTTTCCCATGACAGTCTGCCTTCTCCAGTCTTGGAGGACTTTAATAAAGCCGAACCAGTGTATCATAAACAATTGCACACCTCGCAGGAGATAGGGAAGAAGGATCCTTTTAGCTCAAAGTATGTAGACAAATTACATACCCCAATAAATGATAAAAAATGAAAATGCAAAATATGTATGAAGACTTGGGACCAACGTGTTCTCTACCAGGGTCCCAAGTCTCCATACTTTAAATAAGTTACTATAGAACATCCATTACTTTTTCTTACTAAATGTTTACCACATTAATGATGGTTTTAACACCATCAATTCTACTCTTTATCTCAAAATCTTCCTTCTCTATTACTTTTCTTCTCATCCAGTCACCCTTAACCAATTATTATTTCACCCCACAACACAACCTCAACTGTCTTTATCTATATAAATGTCAAATAGAGTCTATTCCAATAAAAAACTAACAACATAGTATCCCACAGGTGACTAGAAATCATCATATGCCACATCCCAAAACAACAATCAATTTGGAGAGAGGTAAAGGGACATTGAAGGCAAAAATGTATACATATAGACATATATTCCTCATAAGGGGACATGCCAAGCACACCTTTTTTAGACAATCCCCACAGCTCAAAAGTAGGATCCACACCCAATACCAGTCCCATACACCAATTTGCAGTGAAGCTTCTTAGAAACACCAATTAAATGTTATTAATCTGTCTCAATATAAACTAACTGAGACTGAAAGAGAGGTATTAGGAGTTAGGACTACATTGCATGTCATAAGTTTGAGTTTATAAAGGATATTAATTTTTTTGCGAGGGATTTGTTTTTAAAGGGGCTATTTGCTGAAAAAGAGTTAAGCTCCTTTGGACACCATGAATTTGCCACAAAGTGTCAGGATTTTGAAGCTGCAGACTACAGAACATTGAGAGATTTATTAGCACTTTGGCAAGAAAGCAATGCCGCATTGGCTGAATTTACCATGAATGTGGATAAGGAAATATAGATAAGGATCAGAATGAAGATGGTTTTGGAAACAGGAGTGGGGTTTGTTATCTGAAATCAACAAAATTCCCTGATTTACGAAAAAATCCTCACATTTTTTCTTTCTTACAACACATTATAAGATAAGTTTATGATTTTGATAACAGTGTCATAAAAAATAAAAATTTGTCACAAATGCAAAAACAAACACTGAATAGCTTGCAAAACAACCCTACATTACTAATTAAACCAAGGGTGGAAATGTGGTAATGGACATTGACCAGTATAAGCACATGTGTTGGCACATTTTGAATAATCAAGATTGGCACAATCAAATCACTCCAGATATAGTGGACAAATTTAATATGGAGTTTTAATCCATCATTTTACAGACACTGTTAGAGGGTACTATTTATAAACCTACATATGACTTCCTAAATAATAGATATCCAAAAATACTCACACATTTATGCATTGCCGAATCCACCCGGTCGACCAATAATCCCTGGAATTGACTTCCAGAGATTATGTAATCTGCTTTTAAATGTATAAAATTTTATATTTTATATAAAATTTACAGTATAAAAACACCACACAACATGAAAGAAAAAAGTACATTTTTAATTTTATATTTTATTTTAAGATTACATTGTTGTCTATTATTTATGTTTTAAAATTATTTTTTATAATTATGAATTATAATATAATTTATGATTATAATATAATAAATAAATATAATTATCATACCCAGGAGTTAATCCCAAGAATTACAGCCCCACAATATAAAAAAAAACAAACGCTAGGGGGGTTAAACTGCTTTACTGTTAGTCAGAGAGGGACCATATCATATATATATTTATTTATAGTACTGCTGATTCCTTAAAAGCCTTTTCATCCCTTCATGTATACATGCTCTTGCTCCAATGTCTAGCGCACACCATTGTTTTGGCTCAGGATACAGATAGTGGCAACTTTGCCAGTGCAATGTGTGTTGGCACAACTAAAGTCTTCATCAGGAACACATATTGCAAAATGACAATGGCCTTCATGGATGGATCATCAGATAATCTTTTACTGAAAGCCGCATACACTAAAAGCAAGGTATTAAAATACTGTACATTGGCATGGTAAAGTTTATATGAGATTTTATTGATTAGGTTGACATTTACATTTACCTGTACGTATGATCAAATGCCAACATTTTAGCTTTTTGGTGAGCACCTTCTTGTATTGCTTAGATATCCAACATATCCCACTTCGCCTTCTGTCCCCTAACTTTTATTGCATTAAAAAAGATCCCACTTTTTGCAGCTCTTTTACATATGCACATTATGGGAAGTGACACCATCATATAGTCTTGCAATGACCACAGTTGTAGGAATGAGCTACAGATATATCATCATCTGAATCCTCGAGTAATACAGATTCCAGTATTTGCTTTAACTTGTCAGCAATGACACACTTTTTAAAAGATCATTTTGCGGCAGAGCTGACCTTTAATTCACCGTACAAAATACAGTGGGGATAAGCATAGGCTGTGTCAAAAAAGATCCATCTGCTGAAAGGCAGAACAATTTCCCGACCTGACTACAGGCTTGGGCTACGCACACACTACAATCAGGACAGTGGCCCTGGAAAAAAAAAACATGTTTCATTAGTTATAATCTATTCCCTTCAGACCCTTTAAAAGCCATATCTAACCACCCAGATAATTTCTCTGCGAGGCAGAAGACAGCGGCTGTCCAGGGCTGTCTGTGAAGGTGACTCCATGGAAATGCAATTATTTTTCCAGTGTTTATCGTTGGTACACAGTGTCCTCCCAAGGGCACTCAGCAATTCTTTATGATACTGAAATGATTCTGTTTTCTTATGGATTTTTCTTGAGGGTGGGAAGAACTCCATCTATTTCAAATCTGGGATAGAGCTAGTGTGAAAATTCCAGCATTTTACTACCTTTTGGAGACAGCAGTTTTAGAGGAATCAATTGGAAAGGCACTCAGTAGAGGGAGCTGTTAATTTGTATGAAATCCTTCCAGTTCTTGTAGCTGGAAACTGGTAACATTAATTACTGCATAATTCTGCTGTAGTCTGAAACCGCTTGAAGAAACCTCATCATAAATAACAGACTTTCACCTAAGGCTTTACCTTTGTGTTAGGAGCAGCTCTATAGTTTAAATAGTACTATTCAATTCTATGCATGTCCAAACTCAAGGGCTGTCAAGGATCCTGATATATGTAAACTGGCCCAGATGGACTTCCCACTATGAAGACAGTTTTATCTTTTGAGGCTATGCAAGTCCTGCAATGCAGAACAAATAGCTTCTATTCTCCAACATTATAATAGGTACGAAGTTGGGTACAAGGGGATTGAAAGTTTAGAAACGACATTAGTTATCTCTCCATTACCAAGTTAACGGACTCCCATGGGTCAATGACTCAAGGAGAGCCACAGAATTACACTAGTTGGAGTGACCTGCAACATTACTATAAAACAAACCTCTTAATGACCAGCTAGAAAGGCCAGGAGCCTGCGATAGGAAGGAGCTAGGCATAGGGCCAGCATGACTGGGTGGGAAGGCAGTGTAAGGGGCTAAAAGAAGTGTTGGGGAAGGTCAAATTGTATAAACTAGCACGTGGGGTGAAGGGGTAACATCAGAGGGGAAAGAGATACCTGCCCACCCTTCCTTGGTATAGAGGATTAAAATGGCAAGCAGTTTAAGGTTTTAGGTTCTCAAGGGCAGTTGAGAAGGTAATGGAATAGTTTGGAGAGCCATCTATGGTTTGGGTCTCCAAAAAGGTGTAATTTATCTATGGGTGGTAATTTGGTGGGATTGTATACGTATTTGATATAGTTCTCAAAGTGGTGGGGTTGCACCTGGGAGCCTGGTAAATCAATGAGAAGCACAGGTCCCTGGTTGTTGGTGGTGAAAGTGAATGCTGGGTTTGGTAAATGTTGTAATGATATAAGGTTTATGTAATGTTAATATGAAAGATTGTTTTAAAAATCTTTTAAGAATTTATAATAAACGGAAAAAAATGCCATTTGCACCATACTCACAGGTGTCTTTATTCTTAAAAGAATTGACCTAATTATTTCCTTTCCTTTCCGTCTGCCTCATTGCAATACATACATACACATTTGGAACATTTATTTCAATCCAGTATTGAGAAGTTCCTGGTAGTAATCACAACCTTGTTTTTATAGCACTTCAATAATGCAATGTCTTTTGGTGGTCCGGAATGACAGGGTATGCTTAACTGCATAAAGAAAATACAATGTGGACAACAGCAAGGCTATATATAAATGTTTTATTTAAGAGTTGATAAGTTTGAATGAATACTTAGAATCATAGGCTTAAATGTGTGAGAATTAGCTTCGAACAAGATGGCAAAAAAGTTGCATCCAGGGCCTGAATATAAATCCCAATTTTGCCCGTGCAAACTAGGCACTGATAAAGTAGTTTAGGAACATTGGAAGGTAATAAATAAAAATTGTTTTTATAAGTACACATTGATTTTTTAAAAAATGGAACTTTAACAATAAGCTTCATCAGTAATCCAAATGTACATCATAATGTATAAAAACAGACAATTGTCTACTTATTTAGTACATAGCATCAAAATCTGGCCATAAAATGTATTGGTGACGCTTTTCACAGAATTGTCTGCTTCATTGGACCACATAAAGCCAATAAATGTGATGATTTAGTGTCTGTCACCTGGCTGTACTGGGTGGCAGGGCTGTGTTATCCCAGAATTAGATGAGAAGAATTACAAATGCTTTGGTAGGTGAACAGCCCCCATGGTTGTTAAATTTAGGACTAAACCCCAGGAATACTCACCTATCCCCAATCCATCACAGTCACTGCCATCTTCTCCCTTCTTCTCTTGAGCATTCTGGGCATCTTTATTGGCTGCACCTGGATGACAACTTATGCACAGGTGTGCGAGAGTTAATTCAGTCTTGTGATCAGACAGGCAAGAATACTTGGCACATCTCGTGTCCCATTCTGCAATACTCACCTGCCTGATGCCAATTATTTGATATGGAACTATAGTGACCTACATGCAGTGCAAAGAGAGTTTTTTTTCTATAAGCCACCGCGGTAATTTAACCTTTCATTCATGGCGGGGAAGTATGGTAGAATGCAGGGAATTTTGTCATTGTTCTGTAAAGTAAAATGGGGTAATGCCCAACGTGATGTCTTCATGTAGAGATGTCTATTGTAGAAATGCCCAAAACACCAATTGATTTATTATTTAGAAAAGCTTCAGGATGGAGTTCTGCTGAGCCTTTTCATAACAATTACATGGTTCTTCTAAGGCTAGCATCTGGGGGTGGTTCCTTTTTTTTTCAAAAAGACAATTTACTGTTTGCAGATATATATATTCAAGCGGGGTGGCAGTCATCCAAAACTGTGAGTATTGTGGGTGTTAATGATTTTCAAAATGTTGGCATTCAAAGATATTTGTATAAAAATCTCAAATAAAAAAGGAACCCTGCTGACAAGAAACTGAAGTGTCCTTTACATCTTCCCATGTTTGCCTCTTAGCTTAGTATCACAGTTTGGTAATTTACAGGCATCAGGGCAATAAATGATGAAAAAATAATTTAAAACAGCTGCCGTTGGAGATGGCTCCCCAGCTTACCTTTAGTTATGATCCTTTTAACATAGGCAAGCAAAGCTCTCAAACATGTGCCATCACCCTAACACCTAACCTTTCTTTTCCTTGCACTTGCCTAACATTTTAATTACCTTTAACTTTAACAAATATAAGGCTAAACTCCAGGTGAACACCTATAAACTCAGATGATCTACATATATATGAGATTTGTGTATGCACCTAATGATTTGTATTTCTGTTGTACAGGGTCACCAGGCATCACACTGGTCAGTACAGCACATTGCAATGCAACATACTCACCTATCTACCCCAACCTGTGACTGGACGAAAAAGGACAAGCAGAACACTAATGAGCCATCACTCAGTCAGTTCTAAAATCCTCAAAGTGTGGTCCTTGTTAGAACATGTGCATGCAGCACACCTAATTGGCTTCTAGTGCTGCAACCCCCTCTCCTACTATGTAATATTGATGCGCAGGGGAATCAAATGTTTGGGTATTTATTTTTGTTGCACACAGTCTAAGCCTAACTTTATGGTAAACCACTGAAGTTAAAAATGTATACTCAGGCAGGGCTTTATTGCAAAAAGGTACAGGTAATGTCTCTTCTAACCTACCTAATAAACATTCTTACCTGCCTAATTGCACCGAAGAACAGTCTAACTCAGTTCCACTAAATGCATGGACTCTGGACCGTTCATACGCAGGCACCTGCTTGTCACTCAAAGGGGAAGAAACTTACCCCCAAAGTGACGTCATGATGCCAGAACCCACCCACTCTCCCATCACAGGTCAGCGCCATCAGGTCTGAGCCAGGTCCAGAGACACAAGCTGTGATCCGTACGGGGGACATGGCCTGCGGTTCTGGCCGGTGCACCCCACCCCAAGCTGGGTCCTTCTCCTGACCTCGCTGTTGGGTGCACTGGCCAGAGCCACTGCCCACCTGTCAGACGGCCGTGTCCCAGTAGTAGGCCACAGATTAGGGGTTGGGGATCCCTGGTCTAACTCATTGAGATGCGCATACCTGTCCAGCTTTCCTGGTTGGCAGGACTGATTGAACCCCCATGTGCCAGTGCAAGAGTTACGCTATCCTGGGCCAGGCAATCAATATGGCCAGAGATTGCAACTAGGAAGAGAAGAAGAAAGAAGATAGGGGTGCCTTGTGACAGAATAGGGATAGGTGCGTACAGCAAAGTTTAGTTCTGCTTTAACTCATTTCAAAAACTGAATTGAGCCAAAGAATAACCACTCAGTTTGCAATGAATGTGCAAAATAACTTATGTACACTGCCATGAACCAAGGAGTACCAATATCTAAATGGCAGCAGCAAAAGCTAGTGACCCATTTATAACTGAGGCAGGACTTTACAGTTTTCCACACCCTGAATGTTTTCATATGTCCCAATGTTCAATACCTACATCTGCTATATATGATCCTTGAAAAAATTCTCCATTTAAAAATTCAGCCATTTATAACTTCGTAAAGCTCCTTGCCCTCCTCATTTTGACATTGCAATAATAAATCTCCCAAAGATTCCCTATATTTATAGAGGGAGAATTTGAATTGAGAATATAAGGACTTATCAGAGTTCCTGCACCTGTTTTAAATAGTTTATCCACCACTGTAAGGGAGACATTCTTTCCAGTGGCCACCAATTTAGAAAAAGGCTTTTCGACTCCATTACATTAGTATTCACAAGAGATCCAAAAGATTTGGAAAATTTTTCCTCAGGGTTAAAAATGTTAGCCTGGAAAATACTATTATGCTGAGAATGTCATGTAATAAAAGCTTCGGCGTGAATTTTTAAATACTTTTCTCTCTTAATTTGTGATCAATTTTAGTGTACCATTACACAAATCTGGAAGTAAAGTCACTCTTGTTCCAAAGGGCATGCTATCATAACCTGTATCAGCGGATTCCCTCTGCCTCTTTGTCGGTGAGATATCTACGTGCGAGGTCGGATTTGAGTTGTCACCTTTCTGCCCTTTTCTTTGTACAGAGTCTGGATGCTGAGATAAAGAAGAATGTGTTATTTGTGTCTAATTGCAGGCCTTTGGAAATGTAGAAGGATTGAGAAGCGCTGGGCGTGCTGATTAAAGGCCCATCAGAGAGCCAACATTGAAAGTTAACTAATTCCAAGTTGATGGAGACAGGAGAAAGCGGAGGTGTCATTGGAATGGATGAGAGGAGCTGGATGCACAGGCCTCTTACAAAGCTAGAAGATGAGGAGGAGGGGAGCAGAGTGCTGCAAGCTACACAGATCAGGGACTCTACCTTTTGCTTTATCAGCAGCCAGAATAGGTCACACATACTGCAGAAATCCCTTCTGGCGTACAGCATCTGGTAGGAGCAGGATGAGTTGCGGGCTTCTGAAAAAACACACACAGGTTATTTAATGAGGCAAAGCAAGAAACAATGATCTTGCAGAATAGCTGTAACAACCAATCATATTTTGAATACCAAAAAACTACAATAAGATGATCATGGATTGCTGCACTTTTCATGTGGTCCTTTGCATTATTAGATGATTTGGATTGCTGCATATTAGATCATTTTAAAGAGAATAGTACTCTACTGTGTCCTTTAACACCTTACTATTAGAATAGGTGCATGCATTTCCCCAAGACACAAAATGCAGTTTTAGCATATTTTTAATGTATTGTGTTAAAATGTAATTCAACACAAGAGGTTTTAATTGCATTTTGCATGCGTATGCTTCTTAGAGGCTCTTAGGAAATTTGGACATGTGACTTGAATACCACAGTAATTAAAATGCATATTGTGTTTCAGTGCATTCACTAAAATGTAACACACAATAATAGCAAAATAATTAATGCAGCAAGCTTAAAAAAAACAAAAAAACCCCAAAACAACACACACTGCTCTATATCATAATGCACTGATATTAGGACTTTCATAGAATATAATAACTATTTTTCATGAGCATTGTATTGTAGTGCATATGGAACACAAAGTTATGAAAAGGGCTTTAGATAGATAGAATATGTATGGAGCTGAACACTCCACTTTGGAAATATTTGATCTCAGTTCCTTTTGTGTCTCCAGGACAGAAAGTGAGTACAACTTAAAAATTGTGCTGCAATATTAAATTATGTTTGTACTAATCTTTCAGATCCCTTTTAATCCACCTGTAACATTCCACAAATACTTGCTTTTCTTGATAGTGGAATCCAACTAATGCAGCTTCCTGTGATGGTGTGACAACGATTCTTCAATGCTTCTGAATTCAGAGCAGGGTTGTCACCTTCATTTTATAATACGCCTGATTACACTACAGTTGGATGAAAAAATAGCAGAGGACTTGGCTTTCTGATTTGTCACTTCTGATTCACAAACCTGTAGCTTGTCAGTCAGCACCTGGCTACACTTGCCACTTCTGTCCTGCCATTGCTTTCTAGATTGACAGCACTGACTCCATTGCTGATATGGCTAAGTTAATGAAACTTAGTAGTGGACATGATGTTTGGCTCCGGATCACTCAGCTCCACTTTTGCCAACACCTAATTGGGAAGTGCGCACTGAGTAACCGCATCAAAGGTCACAAAAACAGTCTGCACAGTGCAGCCCCAGCGGCCATTGTTAATCTATTGGTCAAGGTGAGGAGCAGGGGAGTGTTTGCTTCCATAGTACCTGGGTTCTCTGTACATGTTGGTGATGGAACATGGCAAGGAACATTCAAATGTAATCCCAGCTGGACAAGCAAAGGTGGGTATGGCAGGGTTTCCTGTGGCCCTGAAAAGCAAGGTAGCCATCCAAATGCCAAGCAGTGACAGGCCTGGAAGAACCTTTGCAGCAAACATAATAGACTATATTCTGCACTTTTGCTGGTTTTACTCCAGTAGGTTTAATAACCTCAGTGAACAAAAGAGATTTCAGGACTTATATATTAACTATATATATTAACTATATATATATGTATGTATGTATATATATATATTTTGTCTTTTGATTGAATGCAATGGAATGCTGCATGTTTGTCAACCAAATTAACTTTGGAACCTTTCCGATCAGATATTCTGGAACTGTCACTGCCGGCATGCTCCAGGTTTATCATCTTCAATTTCTTCACTAATCAGCAGGTTACTGACCAGAATATGATGGAAGCCAGTTAAATTGGATGACACACATGTTCAAGGTGATTCTAAACATAGCTTTATTTTATTTTAAGTCCCCTTGATCTTCTCTAATGTAGTGGTGACACAAGGTCAGGGATACCATCAGATCTGTTCCCAGCTCTATACTATTTTTGTGTGACATGATTGTAGCCAAATATAATTCTATACATTCTTCTTCTGGACATAGATCAAAGATGTAAGTAATGCTTGTACTATATTTTGACTTCTTTAAAAGTAGCCCTGAGAATGGTGTTTTGGGCCCCTGAAAAGTGTTGGCTTGTTTTAGTAAATGTAAAGAATTTCCTTTGGGCTATTTAAACTTTGAATAATCGTTTTTTAATAGCTTGATCCCAACTCTGTTCTGTGGCACAGAGGTGAATTCGTGTAAGTGTGAGTACTATGAATTGTGCAAAGGAGCACCCAGTTAGAAAAATTCCTTGCACACAGATCCCTCCTCTCTACCATAACTGTGGCTCAGCACAATATAAAACATTAGAAGGAGACCCTTTGTCATTAGTATTGTTGGCTAAGGTATATGAAAAATATCATTGATAAGAGAATTGTCGCAGATCCTTGCAGGACAAGGGATCTCTGTCCTCATTAGCTCCCATTACCGTGAATTCCTATCCAGCCTGGATCTCTGAACCCTCTGGTTTCCAGGTCAGAGGACTGTAGCATTCCTTTTGGTTGTGATAATCTGTACCCACCAGTCACATGATCTTCTGCCCAGTCATGTTATCTTTCCTATAAACGTAAGTCACACACAACAGGATATTGCCTAAACAAAGAGATTATTACCATATCTGCCTTTCTGGATCCAGTGTGCATTGCCCCAGTTTTCCTGACTTTACAGCTTTATCCTGACCATCTTTGACTTAACTTTGGCTCATGAATTAGTACTGCACTACTCTGGTTTCTGATCCAGGCTTCTCCCTTAGTATCTCCAATTGCTGCCATTTCTTACTTCAGCCCATTCTGACTATTTTACTGTCTCAGAATTCTGTACCACACCAGACCTTCTACTGTCAGTTATTGCCAGCTCTGGCATGTTCGTGTATCAGAACCTGGGCAGTGCCTCCATAATTTCCTTACCCCTTGCAGGGTGCACTGATGAAGCTGGAGATTGAGTTGGAGCTCCAAGTGGGCTGGTGACATGGAAGGTCCTTCATACCACCAGTGAGTACAAGAATATAGTGAAATATAGGTTTTTAAAGTCCCTTTTAGTAGTACAAGGATGGTAGTACAAGGGCTTATGTCCAGGTACATTCCATATTCCTATATCGACAGGTCCCTTTTAAAAAGACATTGTCACCTGTTAATTTATTGACCACCCTCCAGCAATTTATACCTACCCATACAAACTTTCCCACCACCTTACCGCTGGGTTTACACCGAGTAAGCTTGAGTTCTGGATGGTGTGGGAACTTAAGTAGATGTTCCCCCACCTCTCCATGAAACATTGTTTTGTCCTACCCACTGGTTTCTCAGGCTTGAACATAATTGTAAGGAGCCCCATTGTGACAGCAACCGAGCAAGGACTTGGATTTACGGATGAGCATGAATGCCTCTGGCATTCTCGGGAAAATTTCCTCAAACTTCCAATGGTTCAGCGAAACTTCGGCAAACCAATTTCGCAAAACCATCGAAAGAGGAAATTAAAACACAAGAATTCCCAGAGCTGTATTTAGCCCTGGGAATCCTCCTGTTTGTGATCCCCGGGGCACTAGAGGATAATTACCCTCTAGTGCCCCGGGGATCGCACACTCCTCTCAATTAATGCAGCAACAGCTGCAATCATTGAGAGGATGCCCGGCAAAGGAGAACCTCCTGACGTTGTAATATAACTATCTCTTACAAATAATACATTTGTTACAGATACAAATACATGATGAAGCCCTGGAAATCCTCCTGTTCGGCGAGAGCTCGACCCCTTGGCAAATCAGAAGGCTGTTTTCGCTTACATTTTCGGTAAGCGAGAAAGGCCTAATTCGCCGTGAAATCGAACTTATTGTTCTTGCTCGCTCATCCCTACTTGGATTAGCCTTCCTCAATCTTTTTACCTCAAAAAACCCTTGAAATACTTTCAAGGGAGAACCCTGGTTAAAACCAGTTAATGAGGGTTAGTGGAGGAATATCCACCTCTCCTTAATAATAGCTAATTAGATCATTGGTTTCATGCTGCTGGCTCTTTCAAGTGGTATCGACCCCAAAAATATGCAAGCACCATGAAATGGGAAGTCAATCGGCCACAGCTCAAGGAACCCTTGCAACTGCTGGAGTAACCCTAGTTGAGAATGGCTGGCATAGATAGTGCAGGAAGCAATGAGGGATTGTAGATGGGTGAGTACACCTTACTAGGGGGTTGGGGTGGGCTATCAAGAGACAGTGTCACTGTCCTAATATGGCAAACCAACAGTGCCTCTTTATGTAAGCCAAGCATTGTTATTCACCACAAAACCTGAATTTTCTACCTTTTCTCTATTTTTTTCATTGACTACATGTGTCATCAGCCAAACTCAAGGTTTCTTACGATCATAAGATGATCTCCCTTCTTCAGTAAGGTCTCCCTTTTCTGGTCAAATTACAATTTTCTGCCTCTAAAGAGGAAGCCAAGGAAGGCTAGGCTTCACCTCATTATTTGTGTCCTGGCTTATGTGTGGATTACTGCCTGCCTATTTTGTGAAGCCTTTAATATCTCATTCTCTGCGTGTCTTTGAAGAATGATCTGAGCATGAAATAGAATTATTATATTTTCGCAACTGAAGCCGGTGATAAGTCGACTTATTAGGATTCCGGCTTTGTTTTTTGGAACAGTTTGATTGTCAGAACGCGTTGTGTGCACAATCTCGACGGCGGGATGGAGGGGTGACACGCAGTAATTCAGGGTGAGGGAGAAGTGACACTTATTTGGTGACACAGCCAGGTGCATGATCACAGGTTGTAAGAGAGATGAAGAGATGGCGTGTGTAGCAAATTAAAATTCACCCCTGCAATTCAGTATGAAATATACATATAAAAATATTACTCAAATATTTTTGAATTTCTAAAGGAGCAGGTCTCCACTATACACAATGGCAAATTGCTATGTGCCATCTTGAAAACACTATACAGGAATTTTAACTGCACTTAAGCTTAAAGCAAGCACAGGTGACAACAGCGCCAAATGTTTTAAAGAGGCACTCCCACATATAAAAAATCTGAAAATATATGAATGGCTTTATATAATAAATGATGTGGTATTTAACTATAAGTAAAAAGGCACAAACAAAAACAGAAGAAGCCTATGTTTAATTTAAAAAAAAATAATTAGGAGATGAACAGCACGGTGGCTCAGGGGTTAGCACTCTGGCCTTTGCAGCACTAGGTCCTAGGTTCAAATCCCAGCCAGGACACTATCTGCATGGAGTTTGCAGGTTCTCTCTGTGTCTGTGTGGGTTTCCTCCCACATCCCAAAAACATGCAGTTAGGTTAATTGGCTTCCCCCTAAATTGACCTTAGATTACAATAATGACATATGACTATAGTAGACACATTAGATTGTGAGCTCCTTTGATGGACAGTTAGTGACATGACTATGGACTTTGTCCAGCGCTGTGTAATAGGGTGGAGCTTTTTCTGCAGTTCTAAGCTTCCAGAGCTGCCTACTACAGTTCTTTTTTCAGCCACTTGATGTCCTCAGTCTTCCAAACTGTATGACAGCCAGCTGCATTCAACCCATTTCCTTGAAGCCAAGGCTGTCCTGTACCATCCCTTGAGATGATGCAACCTGGTTGGGAGTATAACTGTACTGCACAGCACTAACATGTCATACAATATAGTGCAGCAAAAAGATGTAGTAGGTACCTTAAAAAAAAAGTATTCAGTACAAGTAATCAATTGAAGTTCCGGTTTGTTTCTTTTCAGAGGTTCCTTGCAGAAAGTTTGAACCTTAGTTGAACCGTTTTCAACCAGGGTTCATCCAGAGGTTTCGGGCACTGCCATCTTCTTCACTCTTCTTCTGGGTTCTTCTTTGTATATCACCCGATCTTGCACTGCGCAGGCACGAGATCTGGTGGCAAAGATGGGGGAAAAAGATTACCGAACTCACTAAGCACTACTACGGTATTAAAGAATGCACAGAAAGAGCAGCCAAGAGTCTCCCGGGATGCATGACCTAGGTATACTGGGAGGTATATGCACTCCCATTCTGTGACAAGAGAAAAAGGGGAGGTGCTGCACTTTTTTTTAAAAAAAAGGGTGTTGCCCTTAAAAAAAACAACCCTTTTATGTAAAGTAAAAGCAGACTTACACTTTAAATTTTAACTTAACAATACAGACATGCACGTTGCAGGCTGTGCTGTGTTTAAGAGCTGTGTAAATCTCAGTACTAAATGGACAGAAGTCTGACACCTTCCCCTAGATAGTTGGAACAAGTGGAGACATGAGCATTGCTGACAGCAGAACTATCGGTATAGGTCGGCTCAGCATGGAGTATGTGGAACCTTCACGGACCGACCACTGCTTCCAAACAGGGAGCAAAGCTTCTTCTATGTAGTATTTTGGCAGTGGACAGGCTTTTTCACCTTTGGCAGTGGCTGCTATTTGAATAAAATAAACTGTAAGACTTTGAACACATTTTTGCTTTGCATCTAGAACATATTTAGCTGATTTAAACTGGAAGGTCAATTGAGCTTTAATATTTGACTAGAGGGCACCTCTAAAAAGATAGAAAGAGATAAGTGACATTAAAATCCAAAGCTGTAGACTTGAGGGTATGTGTGTATATTTTTGTATTTTGTCATTCAAAATTACAGGTTTCATGGACAGCCTGCCATTATCTGTGCATTAAACTGTCAGTGAGGTAACATTTGTGCTCCAGATGAAAAAAAAATCACAAAAACAGACTACTTTGCCCAGATTGTTAGTTTAATTTAGTCCTTCATAACAGTAATAATATAATTATTATAATATGAAGTAATTGAATTTTGTAAATTTTCTCCAGTTGCATTTGGAAAATGTTTTTTTTTTATGTTAATATGATCCATTTGTTAAAAAACATTTTCCAGTGATGTGTTGGGTGTAGGTTTTGCTTTTGCTTGATGTTTTCAGCATAACAAATTCTCCATTGCTATTGATAAAAATTCTAAAGAGTAGGTATTGGTGAGTCTGCTCTTGTTCAATACCTCAGTGGTTTGAGGAAATGTCTGAAGGTTGCAGAACTTGTGAACCCTACTTGGTCTGATCAATTCTGCATTTAAATTCTGACAATTTTTAGGCAAAGTACTATAAAGTCATGGGGAGCCCAATTAATTGGGGGCATGAACAAATGCAAAAAAACAACAAATAAAATAAAACACTGTACAGTTGGAGGAGGGTCATCATGTGACGTAGAGAGCAGTAATACATTTATCCTTTAACTCCGTGGTCCCCAACCTTTTGGAGCTTACGGACCACTGAATGCATGGACTCTGGACCGTGCATGGGCAGGGAGCCGTGTGTAACTCTAAGGGAAGAAACTTCCCCCCCGAGTGATGTCATCATGCCAGAACCCATCAACTCTCCAATCGCAGGTCTGAGTCTGTCCAGAGCCACAACCTGCCCACCCCCCTGAGCCTGTGATCCATATGGGAGACATGGTCTGTGGCTTTGGACGATACCCCCCCACCCCAAAGCAGAGTCCTTCTCCTGACTCAGCTGGGGGGTGCACGGACCAGAGCCAAGGGGTTGGGGACCCCTGCTTTAACTAACAAACTTGGTGAGTTACTTAAAGCTGAATATGGTGTTTTATTTTTTAATAACAACAAAAAGTAGAGTTTACCATTAACAAGACCTTTATTTGGACATGCAGGCTGGGACTAGGAAAGTTGGGGTTGGTAGTAGTACGTGCCCACCTTTCTATATTAATATTTGGGGCTCCCAGTGTTGACGGAGAGGGCCTCTTCTTTACATCTGCTCCCCAAAAGAGGATGTGAAGGTTGGTTTGAAGAGTTATGGTGGGTCTAAAAAACTTTTTTAATGGGGAATACCAAGACATCCTTCTCCTACCGAAGGTCTTTTTCCAACCTGACTATGACTAACGATAACATGGTCCTCTGGGTTTCCTGATGGTGACAACAGTGGACTATGCCAATTTTGCAATGTGTTAAAATAGCCGCTGGTAGTCTCCTTTGGAATCTCATGTGAAAGGTTGACATTGTATGAGCACAATCGCTCCTAGTATGATGCATTATTATCTAGCAGAGTATATCCTTCCTGTATTCACCATCATCTGCCTCACCCCTCCAAATCCACTCCCATACCCATTTCTTTATCCATGCAAACAGCAACTCTGCTCTTTAAACTTTAACTCCAGGTAAAGATTTATAGGAGCCGTTTTATCTGCCAAACAATTTTTAGTTCTGTCCATGCAGTCCTCTGATATACAGTCTTGCCAAATAGCACACTATCTGAATTTTTTTAATGAAAGCTGCAGATTTAAAAATATTGAACATCACTTTTAGAATGGCAAAAGCATTAAACAACATTGGCTGATATAGGTCTAAATAACCCCTTTATTTTTGGTATGGTGGTGGTAGCACTGGTACTTAAAGTGAACAGGAAAAATGTTGGCAAAGGTTTAACCAATTTCATGGAGCGTTTCTTTCCACTTAAATGTGAATTCCATAACATGTATTTTTCCTTGTGTCACTATTCATGGATGAGGACAGAGATAAACTGTGGCACTGCCTCAGATTTGTTGAGTTCCCTGTGTTTGCCTCCTAATCCATTTCATGAGCTGATAAGGAGTCCTACAAATAATCTGTAACAGATATGGACTGGGCCGCTCCCGTCTGACAAGCTGAAGATTTATTACTGCGGATTCGGCAGTGACAACACATCCAGGTTTCAACAGTCATGTCTAAGGAATGGCGGAGGGCCATGTGAGTATCAATTCATATGCTATGGCATGCACAGCAATATTGCATTTTTTTGGATAGGCTGAGTGCTAATTGGAGCACCAGGGGCACATCCCAACACTGTAGACTTAAGACTGTGCTTTTTGGGGGAACAGCCTGGCTCTTTGTTGGCCCAATCTAGCTGTGTACTCTTGTCCAATTATTGTCACCTGAGACGAACGGTCATGCTGGTCTCTGGTAAAAATCTGACACGTGTGAATGTCTCCCTACGCCATTTATTGATCTATTGTCAAAAATGTTAGTTGAATTTAGAAGCCTGAACTTGGCGTTAAGAACATACACACAACGAAAATCAATAAGAAGTCTGATTTCATTACAACTAAAAAAGCTTCAAATGGGCTTTAAATTTGCCATCTGTGGGCAATTAAAGTATGTAATGAAAATGGAGAGGTTTTATTTAATAATTTTAATAGCATGTTGATAAGGGGGAAAGGAGGAACCAGGGCGGCAAAATGTAAGCAGATTAAATATCAGATTTAAGCACTGTTAGTTGCATGCAGAGAGAGCATTTGTTTCTGTACAGTCTCTGGCTACATGCGCCTTCCAAACTACTATTAGCTTCATTGACCATAGTTCGGAATAGCAGCATGTGCTTTGAAATCCCTCCCTGGCTGAGCAGTGCTTTTCTTATAAGCCTTATCTGTGAAATCTGTGCAGGTCTGGGATATTTAACTATTATATATCAATATTTATCACTAACTATCACTATTTCTTCCCTCTTGATTTTTTGAGCTGACGAGCCACTAAAACTCATCCCAATTTCTTACCTTACCTTGAATCTTTGCAGTAACAGGAACAGTACATAATGTCTCGTGCAATATGAATATATGTTACCTGGTGGAACTGATAATGTGACTTGGAAAGCTGCAAAATGGTCCCAGTATTACATGAACTAGTTCAACTACTATTTGACATGCAATGACCTGGATGAATGAGAATTTGACAGATTAATTTAAAATAAAATAAACAATGATAACCATGTGCCCACTCCTCAGTCTCCTCATCATGACATAACAAAATATAAACTTGCTCCTATGAATAGTATTTTCAATGAATCATAGCATATTGATGCACAAACATGTATTGGGGTGTTAGATTCCACATCATGTTGCAGTTGAGGTTCAGTATAACACATACTGTTGCAATGTACAAATGTCCTGTGAGCATAAAAATCCTTATATGCTGGATCACTTTCATCACACATGAATTACACTGCTTTCTAAAGATAAGTGTGAGATAAGTGGACCATTAATATCACTATACAGTAAAAGCAGCATTTGTCAACCTCAACCATTTTAACACAGAGCAACACTTGAAATAACCTTTCCAGGAACCCCTGATAATAACTATATCCACTGCTCACAGTACATTAGCAGTAAGAGAATAAGTAATGCTGACCACTTAGTGTATTTGACACACAGGGCTTTTCTTTATGACAACATTATTTTTAATAATAAAAATGAAAATAATGATAATAATATTGGACTTAAAATAAACACACGCAGCTGAAAATATAGGATTTCCTCAAGTATTACTATCTGGCACCTTATATTAGTGGTAAATAGGAGTAGGACTCTCTTACATTGATGGCCGCTAGAAGAGCCCTTTCACATTGTTGGTCAGTGGAAATAATGTTCCTAAGCAATGGTGTTTAGTGGGAAAATGTTGATTACATTTCTGGTCAGGGGAAAGAACATCACTTATTTTTGGGGCTTAGTGAGAAAACATCTTCAAATAGCTTTAAAGACCAATACTGTTAGTGGTAGCTTTCTGATATGCAGTGAACCCCTGGAAACCTTTGGAGGAACCAGGGTACCTTGGATGAGAAGGGCTATGTTAGAGCAAAAGGAATAGATACAGACAAGAGTTTTCTTTAATTATCTTCCAGCTGGTAAAGAAGTTGCTTCAAAGTGCTTCTAGGTTGCTTCTGTTTTCACCCTGGCTTCTATAGGGAAAAAGGAAACTAATTTGCAAACAAAACTTTAAGTATGCAACCCGTTATTGAGATGTGCTCTCCTCTTAACTCATATTGCATTTGTTTGTCGTTCATGGATCCGCCAGTACTAATCCACGAATGAGTTTGGATGAATGCTGTAAACTTGTCAGTTTCTCATCCGATATCAGCTCTGAATCGATAATTGGATGAGAATAATTTGACGTGTGTATATAGCCTAAGTCCTGGTTTTCCAAACTGTAAATATGTCTAAAGATATAAACACATAATATTTTAATGCTGTCCTACAAACAAGTCATGTCATAAACAGTATAAAAATTTTTCTGACTTTCTTCCAAAAAATTCTACTTTCTCGCTATCTCTTGCACTTATCCTTTTCTTGACCAGAAATCATTTTTAAGTAAAAACTCATGATCTGCATTCTTGTGCTGGTTGGGTCATCATCACAGCCAGGAATTTAGTACTTTAAAGTGGTTAGTCTAGGTGTCTAAACTTTTCTGATGACAAATTTACCTTAAAGCAGGGCAGACATAGAAAACAAATTATTTTGGTTGCCTAGCTGAGATCATTTGCAAATTAGCAGCTCTCCCAGCTTTAGAAACTGATACAGATTAGGTTATAATTAGAGATCTGAACAGTTCTGTCATTAACAGCTACAGAAAAGTGTTTGTTTAGTTCTACATTTCTATTTAAATATGGGGAAATGGAAATCAGTTTTTCTTTCTCAGATCAATCAAAAAATGTAGAGCATAACCACGAACATTTAATAGCAGACACAGTTTAGGAAAAGTTATATGTGTGTAGCACCCCTTTAGTGAGACAGGGTCACTTTAAGTTGTAAAGGGTTCAGTAAAGTTCTAGAGCATAGTTCTCCACATTGGTGGGATAGTTGGATTTCTATGGAGCGTAGGTGGTACCTGTGTGGGCAAACTAACCAATCGCAGCTCTGCAGCAGTTATTCTTTTGGCCAATGGGCTATTTTGGTGCTTTTTGGGGTGAATAGCTTTTAAGTACAGGCTCAAAGGCCACTAGTGCCTGGCCAGGCTTAAAGCTATAAACCTCATGGCTCAACTGCTTTTGGACTTTGAATGCCAGAGTTGAACTGATCATTATGATTCTTCGCCACCATTGACCTCTTTCCTGCGTGTGTTGTATTTTTAGAATAAAATAACAAAAAGACAGTTCCACAAGCCTGTGTGATTTCTTGAGGTCCCCCTACCAGGAAGAACCCTGATACAAACAGCTGGTTCTATGGGAAGGGTGAGTGCTAAATGTACTTGCCTAATACTTGGGTTGGCCAGATATTTAGAATCTACATTATGAAAACCTGAACACACTGATAATATTCAACCAAGGGCCTCCATGAGAATAAGTCCTTATGAAAAGGTCATTAGAAGAGCTTCATGAGGAAAAGTCCATGCACAGGATAGACCACTGGTGAGAAGCAGAACCTGAAACTAGAAGCAAAGCAACAGAGGAAATTTAGGAGGGGGCCACAAATGACCAGGCATGAGAATTAAGACTGTCCATCAAATTCCAGATTCCCAGTTGCCAGAACACACCTCAGATAGACAGCCAACCTAGAAATGACCACCAGTTTATTGGCCAATTGCAGGAAATACGTTTACAATCATTTAATGTCTTTCACATTTCCAGTGTAGTAGAAGAGTATATAGGAAAGATTGGTTACTATGGATCACACAGATTGTCTGTTTTTTAGTTGTTTCTCAACATTATACAAAGCCTAAGGGGCAGCTTAAATCACCTTTGTGCTACAATAGAGGTCATGGCTTTTTTTGTTGAGTTTATTCCTTTGAGAAACATAATGTTTCAAAATGTGGAAATTTCAAACAGAATAGGCCATCTTCAATGTTTTTGTTGCTCTCTGTAATAACGGTATGAGCTATAAAACAGCATTAAGTAGCACCAAGCACCCTCATCTATAACAATGATACTCTTGATTCTTCGGGAACTTTGCTGGCAAATTATTTATGGGATACTTGCAGCTTGCCTATAGCAATGGCATCAGAGCTTGATGCATAGGAGCAGCCCTTGTAAATTTTGTATATGGCTAATACATTATCTGTAAGAGCGCTGCTGCTGTGTTATCTATAAGAGCTGTGCTTGTAGATTTGGTAAAGACAAATTCTGTGTCAATGGAAGCGGCACCGCTACATTTTCTGTGTGATTCCATGACATCTACTTTAGAAGAAGGCATTTCAGTCAAGACAAAGAAAGCGCTGTACAGGGGTGACCTATATCTCATGCAAATGTTATTTTTTTCTGAGGGTCAAAACTCATCTTTTTCTGATGCTAAATTTATTCTTCTGTAGAACAGAAGAGAAAGCGAGAAAAAAAGAGAAAAAAAAATCAGGGATTAGATGGGGTAAAAGAGCCAGACACAGAGGAATAGAAAAATAATAGGAGTTAATGGAAAAAAAATTAAGAAAAGAAAAATGAGCAGGAAATTAAAACAGGGCATTTTTTTGGTTTCTTTTCCCTCTTTGATATGATAGGTGAATCCTGATTAGTTGCCGCTGAGAAGAACCCAACTTTGCTTAAATTTTCTTTTTCCAGTCTTTGTGAATAAGCTATGATAAAGGGATAGACAGATCAGAGACAAGAGAAGAGAAACGACAAAAAGGCAGCTTAGTAAAAGGAAAAGTGAACGTCCGAGACAGCCAAAGGAACCAAAGAAGGACACTGACTATTAGACAGCAAATGGAGTGAGTGCTGGCTAGAAGTGATACAATAATTCATTATAAAGGAAAAAAGGAGAAAAGGGAGTTATTTATTAAAAAGTGTGTGGGATCCAGAGAGAGAGAGAGGATTGCTGGGCACCTCGTAGAGAGTAAACAAGGAAAAGGACATCTAGTATAGCTTGAGAGCATGAAGCAGAAGCCAGGTTTACTAAGACCAATTAATCAAGGTTTTTACATAGAAATTCCATTTGGGATTAGTGCAGCATGTCGAGCTGATTCTTAGAGCCTGACAAATGATGTTATTTATTAAAATAATGACTCATTATTCCGATTGTTTGGCAGTGTATGAACAGAGCCTGGATCACAGGTTGTAGCTGCTCCAAGGTGCCAGTTTTGTGCTGGTGGGGTGGAATTCAGTAAAAGATTGCATCGCAGCGAGAGGGACACCCCCCACCGAGACACTTTCTTGCTAACTGTATTGTGCCAGAAAAACCTACTGCATGTTTCATTTAAATTTTGCAAGGAATATTAATAGAATCAATAGTTGTAATTTGTATTCAAAAAATTCAGAATTCTATTTGTGTAAAACATTCAGTAAGTACAGAATCCAATGAATAACTCAGTGCCTGAGCAGTCCTCCTCCTGGCAGATTAGATAGATCCGTCAAACCCTGAGAAGAACTCTGCAGAGATAGAAATATTAAACACGAACAAGCTATTCACGTATGAGAAGCTACCTGCAAGCACCCTCTTTTCTTTCTTTATACAATGATGTATGGGAGTCATTAGCAATGGATGAATAACTGATACCTCTGTCTTGCATAATCATGATGGTACAAATGATAAAAGTTCTGTGGTTACATTTTCTACCCAGTCAAAGACATCAACCATATACCTAGATCTACTGTCCAGTCAAAGTGACTTTCCACAGGAGCCATCTTTGTAATATGATGGAGGAAGGCCCTTGATTCCATTGGTTATCAAATGGGCCCTCATATACAGAAGTCTTCTGGATGACCAATGGGGTATTTTTCCTGTTCTCCTAGGGGTCCTCAATACTGCAGGCAATGTTAGTGAGCCAAGAAGAATTTGATGTGGTGATGTGACTCCAAGGGGCATGTGCTTGCCTTGAGCTCAAAGAAAATAGAATTTTGATATTTATCATTCAATCTAGCACCAAAGTAAGTATTGCAGCAAGAGCTGCATTTTTCTTTAATGGCTGGGGAACTTATTTATTTTTACATTATTTCTGCCCAAAGCAGAATATCTAAAATATAGATAGCAAACACCCACAGTTAACAGATTATATACTAATTAAAAAAAATAACGAACACACTTTTAAATAGTACCTTAGTATGTTGGCCTGGCACATCAGGATCCAGAACCTAGGTAGACATCTGATGTGATGCAGCATTGCAAGTCATCAAGGCTGCACAGCTATGTACAATGTAGTCAACTGAACACATGGAGCCTTTTGGAAAAAATATGGATGACCTACTGAGCATGCTTCTAGCTATTATTTTATTGTCCAGTCACCACCTGGTATAGGTCAATCACCAAGCTGTATTTCTTTAACTGCAGTGAAGAAAAATTAGGTCAGAGCTGCGCCGTGTAAGTAAATCTCAGATTTGGCTAATTTACAAATCATTTGGCATGTTTACACATATCGGTTTAAACTTTACATTTTGTTATTTTTTTCCCAACATCTTTATCAAGAAGTAAGGAATGGGCATGTTTATCTAACTCTCCACTCTGATATTGGGGCTCCTCTTTTCCCCACTATATCCTCTCCCCACTCCCCATCTGAATTGATCACTGAGTTTAAAAGATAGAACCCCTAAATACCCTTTTTACCTACATAAAGCCAAAGTTATGTGAAACTCAATTTCTGAATCTTCTTTTTTCTTTGGGTCCTGTTATTGGTGTATATGTCACTGTATGTGTGCTTTGCTTAGTACTGGCAGTCTAGTGGCCTCTCAGGATCTCAAAATAAGTAATCAGTGGTGATGTCAGTGCAATAAGAACTGTCAGGGACCGGCCTTTGTCCCTACACCCATAGAAATGATGGCCACGGACCCAGACAGCGTAAAATAGATAATATCCGGCTAGAGAGGAAAAGAAGAAAACTTGTACTGAGCCAATTTGTGGTCACTGTTGACCACTGTTTTTTTTAAATATTTTTCCTAGCTGTCAAACTGATTTGTAAGCAGGAGGAGCCTGTGTGGTCAAGCCTGGCCACGGCCTTGGGTCTAGCCAGCCATGGAGCCTAGGTCCTTGTGAAGACCTGAGTAAGGATTATATACCCACCTAGGTAAGGAAAGCCCAGCTTTTTGCTCTTCTAAAGGATAGGATCTGTCAAGTTCTTTGATACCCCAGGACTGTCTATAATGGGGCTTCTTCTGGGAAGTTAGGTATCAGCTGTGGGTTTTGTGCCAAGCCATCAGTGGAGGCAGATTAAAATTAGGCAGAAATACAGGGAGAGAGAAAGGAAATATATTATAGTGAAATATAATTTATACCCTTCAAGACTGTGAGTTATTAGTGATGGGACATCATGCACCCTATCACCCATTTCCATTGCTTTTTCAACATTTATTAAACCTCCAAGACTACAAGGCCTGACTTAGATTGGGTTCATTTCTACCCCAACAGAAGATTGAACCCACAGCAATTCAGCTATTCTTACAGGGGTGTGTGCTACATAATGATGTATACTATCAAAGGCCAACAACAAATGCTAAGGCACTCAGATGGACATATTGCATTCTGTTATTTTGTCAGCCCCACCAATTTGACCTGCATAATTCTTTATTCTTGAACATCTTTCTACCTTTCTGATAAAGAAAAAAATTGGGTAAGTCAGTGAACTCCCGTGAATGATATATGTCAGACGATTTTAATCACAAAGGAAAGGAGAATAAGGTAGGAGTGGAATATTTGAAACCTTATAGAATGGGTCATGTTTGAGGAATTAGCCTGTTCTTTACAAATCCTTTTATAAAAGTGCCATTTCCCCTACAACTACAGTACATGCAGATTCTTAGTGGATGAAGCTGCCAATATCATGACCCAGATATAAAACTTTTGTGTGTTTCCATAGAATACTGTATGCCTCTGGAGATGCTATCCCCTTTAATTATACAGAAGATGCTTCGTTTACTAAAGTGTCACTAATTGCAAGTTGATAAACCTCTCTGCAGTCACCCAGTGCTTTTCCCTTACCACATTATATGCTACCTAGAATATCTCTGGAGATAAGGCTGTTTTCATCTGTGTTATATTAGTGCAATTACTATGCTCAGCGGTCTATTGGACTGGCGCAGGCAATGCCCCCCTCCGCCTTGGGATGAGCACATGGTGTGGATATCAACGTGTCATCTCATTTACTTACAAAGAGGCCAGCTCTGGAAATATGATTTATGAATTTTGATAGAGCATAAAAGCTAAAGGAATATGGAAAGGTCAAGTGCCACTTAGCACTTGGTATATTGAATTTGCAATAAAGGATATTCATCACCCCTGTACTGATAGGATCTGCCTCATCATTTTGGATATTCCATATTTCCATTTCCCTTCGTCAACTTTGGAGTTTTAAAAAACAAATGCATTTTCACTAGGGAGACATAATGTATTGGGGGACTTGATATCCTATAGCACTGTGTAGTATTATCCTATGGAGTGTATCATCTTATAGAGTTGCTGTTAGTCTGATCCACATTTTGCAAGCAATACCATTTACAGTGTATTGTAAAGCTGCCATATTTGATTACAGTTAGATTGAATATTCTGAGGTCATGTTATGGTCAAGTTGCCCTAAAGTGCAGTGAACATTTGGACCTTTACATTGCACATCACATATCCAACACACCATAAAATGTAGTGTGCTTATGAATTTTGAATTTTCAGTCCCATAGACTCATGAAATGTTTGAAATGAACAAAAAAGGAGAGAAGTGGATTTGGGGGTGCATGAGGCTAGCTAGGGGTGCTGCTGGAAGAATTACCAGTTCACAGTGATCCTGCTGACCCTTCAGAACCAAGAGCTCCACAGTACTTACATCTACACAACTCATTGCAGATTTGTTTTAAAGCTTATTTACTGCCTGTTAAGTAATGTGTAGGTAAAGAGTGATATAGGTAGTGCATGGTGACAGTCTGAGATTACTAAATAAAGAAATAAAGTAACCAATGGTTTCAGCTCATTTTTTACACCTAAACGTAAGGATGCTTGATTTATTATACTGTATATAAATCATTATTTTACTAATAAACATTGATGTTAAATCACTGTCATTTCTAATAAGAGCATAGCAGATACTGCTTGCTTTCACAATCTCTCTCTCTTTAATTGAATTTCACCTGCCTGTCTGACAAGGCAATCAGGAAGTAAAGTGAATAGGTGACTTACTTCTCTAACTTAGTCCCTTGCGTTTAAATTTAAAAACTACAGAGCTCTGTGAAAAGAGTTTCTCTTCCTATCTCAGCTAAGATTAAACAGGTAAATGTGAAATGGAGAATAGAGCTCCATATGCTCACTGTGAATGAAGTATAAAATATGCATGAGCAATATTTAATATTTACCTGACTTAAAAAATAAAACACATTTTTTATTTTTTAACCCTGAATAGGAAAATATATTGAAAGTCTTTTTACATTTTCTTTTAAGTTTAACCACATCTGTTGTGTAAACTGCAAAGATGTTTGAAGAGATGCTGGGATTTGATCAGTACAAAATGAGTGATGATATAAAGAATCCTTTATTTTCTAATTTATACCAACATATCTAATACATTACAGAGTACACAAAATCATTAAACCTAAACTGAATAAAGATAAATATATATAAAATTTACCAATTTTTTTTTTATATGAAATATTCCCCTATAAGAATTGTAAATCATGTTTGGGGAAGTTGGATTTTTATGTGTGGAAACATTTTTATGAAAATAAGTCTATTTTTTTCAATTAAGAAAATTTACCTTGACAAATTTACAAGTCGAGTACAAAACCTCCAAAAGTGTTGTACTGTGTATTGTCACCTGAAATTACTAGACAGATCAGAAGGGCCTGTGGGAATAAATTCCAATTTAAGTTAAAAAAAATATTATTATTATATTTTCTCAAAATATTTTCTGCATGGGTAAGTTTCCCATGACTAAAGCTATACCCAGTTTCTCCTATGATATCTATTTTCTCCATTCTTGAAGAACTTTAATAAATCAGACCCTAAGTTTCCCTATGTGTGCAGCCAATATTTTCATGATGCAGCTTCCAGTCTATATTTTCAGCACCATATTAGCGGTCAGTAACATAGAAAACCTGCTTGAAAATGCTAATGGTAAAGAGTTGTAAAATAACTGGGATGATTTTATTTCTGACAAGGGCCATTCAGGGAATCCTACAAATCACAACTACTACGACCCTCACACCACTCTCCAATTTACCAAAATGGAGAGAGTAATAGCTGATTACACCAGAATGGGACTTATTGGCCATCAAATATGCCTACATCTGCACTACGGCACCTTGGGAACAACTGGACAACACAGACGAGGGACACTATACCTCAAACAAGTCACCATTTATTAGACTACACTAATAAGGGATGCCATATCTCAAGCAAGTTCCCATCCATTGGGCCACACTGAGGAGGGATGCTATACCTTAAGCAAGTCCCCATCCACTGGACACACTGACGAGGGATGCTATACCTTGAACAAGTGCCTATCCATTGGACCACTCTGATGAGGGAAGCCATACATCAAACAAGTCATCATCGATCGAACCACACTGATGAGGGACGCTATACCTCAAGCAAGTCTCCATCCTCTGGACTATACTGATGAGGGATGCCATACCTCAAACAAGTCCCTATCAATTGAACCACACTCACGAGGGATGCCATACCTCAAACAAGTCCCTATCCATTGAACCACACTCACGAGGGATGCTATACCTCAAGCAAGTCCCCATCCATTGGACACACTGACAAGGAAGGCTATACCTTGAACAAGTCCCTATCCATTGGACCAAACTGATGAGAGATTTTATACCTGAAACAAGTTCCCGTCCACTTTTCTGATAAATAGAATTCTAATATCTATTTCAACCTGCATAATTTACTTTAAAGCAAAACAAAATTGACCCTCTTCCTCCAGTGATACTGTGTCCCTTATCTGTTATTATCTGCAATGGTTATACTTACAGAAAATATTATATAGAATATATACTAAAGTTCAGCGATTGTAACAGTAACTTCCTGTGCATGGATCTCAAGCAATGTTGTGAGCTTTCAAATGCCTCCTCTATGAATTGTAAAATGCTACCCCTGAATACGAGGGGTATAGCATTGGAATCCAAAAAAACATAACTACTAGACCCTGCCCCCCACCCCCTCAATCGTACCAAATTGCCCGATAATAAACTGATCACACTTGAATGGGATTTGTTGGCTATCAGATGGGCTCACAACTGCCCTACAACACCTTGGGGATGGGTTTACAACAACTGGACCACATTGATGAGGGATGGTAAACCTCAAACAAGTCCTCATCCACTTTTCTAACAAAAACAACACCTTTACAGACTTGCAACCATCATAATTTGCACCCACGACTAGTTCAATTTGCAATAAAGGGATAACGCTACAGTTTTCCTCAAGCAGCCCCTCCACCCAAGGCCCAGAAATTAAAACCTTTTACAGTAAAACACATTTTTCCTTTTCAATCCTCTATTCACTTGCACACCCTTACCCCTGTCATGTAGACATCTATGGCTTTTCCTCCAGGCCACTGGGATTTATGACTTAAAGAGGAGTTATCTAAAGAAGGTGGAAGTTTAAATGTGTAGAAATATGACCATCATTGTGTTTTGTTATTGCTGAGTCCTCAAAGAGATTCTTAGTGTAATGGAAGAAGGAAGTTTGACCGTGTAGAAATATGACCATCATTGTGTTTTGTTATTGCTGAGTCCTCAAAGAAAGTCTCTGTAATGGAAAGTAAGACAATAGTTAAAATTGATAAGCAATTAAAATAATGTACTACAACCACTACATTCACCCTGATGCAGTAAACATAACAATTTCTCAAATGCAGATAAATTCATATAGATTTTCCTTGTGGCTCCCCTTCCTCCCCATCACTGCAGGCAGCCCGGAATAGATGAAAGCTGGCATCTGTTGCTTCCCCATAGACATGAATCTCCCCTTTAGGTTGTAGTGCTGTGCATTTACCTAGCATATATTATGCAGCCCCAATAGGAAGAAAACCATACTCTAAACATTATAGGATGCTGGTATTATCATAAGCGCATTCTTATTAGCCCATTTGCATGTTGAAATTTTAGGAAAAATCCCATTCTAAATTTTTTTTACACCTGCAGGGTCTCGATCTGGTGAAGAAGTATGTCCTATTTAAAAATGGCTTCCAGAACTCACATAAAATAGAAATATTGTAAAATGTTAATGCTTGGTAAATGAATAAATGCTGAATCTGATACTCTCCAATCTAGTGTTTGCAAGCTAAGTTTAAACAAAGCCAATGTGTTTAGAGGCTTGGAAAGATGTAATTTACCTTGTGCCTATTTGTTTTCCGTTGTTATGTGTGACTTTTTTCTCATGGTTATGCCTAGAACTATTCACAAGTCCTTGTTCCCAAAATCACCTAAAGTGCATCGAAAACCAAGAACAAATGTAATGTTTTACGGCTAACTAGTCATTTGAAGCATTGGCTGCATTAGTTTATTTTTTTTTAATTTTATTCTCCCGTAACCTGGTGATTCTGCTCACCAGAATTTCTTACCTATGGGTATAAATTAAATAATTACCATGCCACACCCCAAGAGCATTATTACCAAAAAACACAAAATAAATTAAAGGGGCTTTTTAGACATTACAAAACATTATTTAACCAAATAACACAATATATAAAATTCCCAAGTTTTTTTTACAATACATTTTACAATAAATATCAACATAGCTGTCCACAAAAGACTCATTGTTTACACAGTGCATAAAACTACAATAAACATGTTCAACAGGATCCATTTCTTAAAAAACCTCCAAGCCGGACGTGCTTCTTCAGGAGCACATTATCTCTGAATAATTTTATGCAGCTATTAATAGAAAAAAACATTAAAAACAAACTTAGCTTTCCCAACAATTTCTCAGGGAAGGAGGGAAATCCAGAGCCAACAGCAAGGGAGAAGTGATCAAGGAAAATATCCAGGAACCAGGCACACAGCCCAAACAGACTGTATAATAATATTGAAGTAATGGTGGATACACAGAAACTTAAAAAACTGCCAACAGTTTCAAATGGCAATGATTCTGGGGAACATTTTAATAATTCTGCAAAATGCGTTGGGTTGTTAGGGTGTGGAATTGGGTAACATGGAGTAGGTGAGATTCTCATTTGATTTCCTGTGTCAGTTCCTTATAAACTTAATATTCAAGGCTAGGCTCATTACATTGTTTATCAGAAACCCATGGATGTAAGGGCGATGACATGGCTCCAAGAGGTATTCCATTCAGAATGTTCCCAGTCAGTTTGGGTCAGTGCTTGTTCCTAGTGATAGCTAGGGTTGAGGAAGCACTTGTCAAAAATGCTAGCTAAGGTACAGTGGGAGGGCCTGCTACCCCGTAATCTTGTCAGCTTGGGCCTGATATATTAAAGCTCTCAAAGACTGGAGAGGATACACTTTCACAGTGAAGCTGGGTGATCCAGCAAACCTGGGATTGATTACTTAAAAGTCATTTTCTTTTTGTTAGCAATTGTTTTCAATCTTGAACTAGATCCATTCCAGGTTTGCTGAATCACCCAGCTTCACTGATAAAAGTGTATCTAATAATAATAATAATAATTCTCTCAGCCTTGGAGAGCCTTGGAGAGCTTTATTAAACCCATCGGACCCATTGACTCTGTGACCCAAGACTTACAACTTGTGACCTATTACTTACAACAGAACCAAAAATGGTTATTGGAAACGGTTTGTGAACCCTAGGGATGTACCGAACCTACCGTCCCTTGTCTGTTGTGTACAATTTTACTGCAAATATACGTTATTGATCTCATGTGATCCCCTGAGGAAGCCTAATAAGGCAAAACGCGTCAGGTACTGTGAGATATTCTTGAACATATGTTAATAATTCTGTACCAAACAAAACAAATTGAGAACAATAGATATTTCATTGTCACTATATGTATTGTGTTTAAAAAAGTCAGTCTCTGTTTAGAGTCAAGACCATTTTAAAATGTTTCACTATTAAATGTATACACAATATTTGCCCTTGAAAAGCCTGTCTGTTTCTGTTCTTACATTTACCTATGCAAAATCCAGGCTGGGCATAATTTTAGAGCTACATAATTAGAACCTTCTTAACTATCCTTTTGAGACATACCATAAAAGGGGGTCAATTTGGAGTTCAACTTGTTTTTTTCAAATTGTTTTTTTCCCAATGCATAAAGGGTATGAAAAAAAGCTTTTAGTATTTTTTACCTGTTTATATATATTTGTATGTATTCATTTTAACTAATTGATTTGCATATTAGTAGGGATTAGGGGGTTTAGTATTTTGTTTGATTTCGTGCTGTATAATAATCAGCTGTCAGGGTTAACTGAGGATAATTATTAGCAGCAAATCCTGCAGACAGAATAAGGGATTAATGAACGATAGGGATAGGGGGAGGGGCTGTAAGGTGAGCCTTAGAGGGTGATTTTTGAAAGAATGAGCTTTCAGATCGGCATAAAATTTGAGTTTTTTTCTGCAGAAATAATGGCACTATTAAGTTTTCTTCATTAATACAAGTGGGTATCAGCTGACATGATCGGCACTTTCATGAATGATAACCAGTTAATTGATGATCTACTGTAGTGATCAGTACCTTTTACCAGAACTTTTACTACTACCACTGCATATGTATGATCTCCTGATTCACCACTTTACTGGACGCCAGATAATGGATAATCATCATATAAATCAGGAGAACTGTTTGCTTTAATCACCCTAGTACACCTCTTTCAAATAGGCAAACCTTGTACTCCATTTAAATAAATGGAATTTCTCATCACAAGTTTGGAATTAATTAGATTAAAAACATGGTAAGCAAAGAACTGGTGATCTTTAATCTGATTGTTTTTTCCTAATAAATGTCCGTTTAAGAATTTTTTAATGGGGGCTCTGAGGCTTGGATATCCTATGCATAACAGAAGGAACTATTGGTTGGTATTCACGGATACAGCACTGGGTTAGTGATCTGTTTGTTCACTATTGTATTAATATATTATTATTATTTGACAGTTGTATTAACCTAATTAAAGATGGTGACATCCTTACTCCATAGTATGTTCAATTACATGCCAGCCCCAAATTAAATCAAAATGGAAGAAATGGAAATGACAAAGCTAATTTAAAATTTTAGCATTAAATGCCTTTTGAAAACTTTTTTTTAGAGCTGGCATAAATAGAAGAAAGAGTTAAAAAAAAGCCAACCCAAGCTCCGGTTTCAACTGTTTGCACCATTTAATTTGTCAATTGAAACTCAAGGCCACACAATTCAGTGTGCATTTAGGTATAAGGATTTTCTTGAGTTTTCCTGGAAGATCTAAAAAAGTAATAGCTGGAAATATAGACTCCTTGTTATCTCTGCAGTTATGCACTAATGTTTCCCATTTGATTTAGAACATGTGATAAGTTGACTTTAAGCTACATTTTCTGCACAGTGTATGCTTAGAACTGGTGATATGAGTCAGTGCAAACAGAAAATTCTCCTAATCACTCCTGCTCTCCCCTTGTCAGCTGAGTACCAGTCGGATTTGAAATTTAAACTCTGCAAAGAAAATATACAATTGCAATATAAAGAAAGTTTTACAGGTATTTTATATTACATTTTAAAGGGAGAATTTTAAAAAAATGCTAAATGTTTTATTTGATAGGGCACTTCAGTGTAGTGAGCATGAGGCATTAAGACTTTTTTTTGTTGGGGGGGGGGGGGGCATTTTTTAGAAGGCACAAAATTGTTTTGTACTCAGCTCAGCCAATCCAGCCACTAGGCAATGACAGATGTTATTATCTCATGACATGATAGATAGGAACTCGTACTGCTCAAATTTAGAACTCAGAATTGACTCTGTTCACAACTATCAAACCACTACTACTGGTGAATACTGTTTTGAATTTTTTCTGGCCACTTTTTTTGGCTTTGATTGTCAAAAATGTGTTTTAATTCTACTACATAAATGCCTTGCAAAAAAATGATGGAAAATGCTCCCCACCACCATCAGCCCTCCTGGTGAACATTGAAACCCCTTTTTGTTTTGTTGCTGCCATTTCTTCAATATAGACCTAGTAAGTAATAAAATAAAGAAAGAAATCAAATGGTTTGCATGAAGTTTCGTGTATTTTGAAGTGAACTGCAATACCAGATTCCATCAAAAGGTAATGGCATGAGTGAATTTTGGAATGTTAATAGACTTATAGGACAGATCAATGCAATTTGTTGACTAACCTAATCTACCTAATGCAGGTCTTTAAGGAACCCCTTCTATAATGACTATATACACAGCTCACAGTACATTAGTGTGGTGGTCAGTGGGAGAATGCCTCTGACATTGTTGGCCATTGGTAAGACTATTACCTTAAAGATAGCCAAAAAGTTCACTGGAATCTGTTAAACTGACCTGAGAGTCACAAATTGCTAACCTGAGAGTCACAAATTGCTCATTGCTTAAGGAACCCCCAGCAACCTCTAAAGGAACCCAGACACATTACTATGATATTACACAACATACATGTGAAATGCAAGACCAAACTGTATCCACGTGAAGAGTCGCTCTTGCCTTGGGACAATCACCCTAAACAGCATTATAAATAAAACAATGTTCAGAATGAAGCAGCTTAATGTTCTATTGATGAAAGTATATTGTCATTTCTCTGCAGCATTTGTGATGAGAAATATTTTACACCTCACCGATCAGAAGAGTCTTCAGGATTCATGAAAGACTAATATGATCGGCTGCCCAGATATTATAAAAACTAAAGAAAAGAACATATAAATAAAATGATGTTATGAAATATTTGAATGTATGACTCATTTATTTATCAGCTATGTGTGTTTTACACCTCAAGAATCAAAGCCAATTTCACAGGACTGAAATGCATCAGATGCTACTGTTTTATTTTTACGTTGAAGATAGAGAAGTTGGAGGATGGTGTTGGAATGGTGTTGAAATACTTGCACAAACATTGTTTACGCGTAGTGTAGCACCCGCCACCCTTGGTTTCTTTGATAGTCTCTGCACGGAACTGCCTTTTAAAACAGTCCTGTGATGTATTTGAATATTATTTCTGTATGAGCAAGACACAATAAATTTTAATTCCTTTTTGTTTTCAATGTTGTGACTGTCAGGTGGTCTGTGAAGATGTTGTTAATTTCTGATTGGGCAGTGGAAGAGTTCCTGAACAGTCCAGTGATGCATTTAACACCTGGTTCACCAATGAGGGGTTCTGAACAGATAGAATAATGTGGAGACAAATCAGGTTTGCCCAACTAAATGGAATCAGACTAGGTCAGTGTTGCCTAACCTTTTTACCCTAGGGGAACCCTTAAAATTACTTTCAGGTCTTCAGGGAACTGCTTCTATATTTACTATATCCCCAGCGCATTAGTGTTGTGGTCAGTGGGAAGCATGTCTACTACATTGCTGGCCAGAAAGTAGAATGCCACTCGCATAAATAGGAGGCACAAATTTCTCATTGCTCAAGAAACCATTAGCAACCTCTGGTAGAAGCTTAGGGATTCCACGGAACCCTTGTTGAGAAACACTGGACTAGAAGGACTGTGGTAAAAATTGGCCAAATCCCTAAATTGCAAGTTGGTAAGAGGACTGAGTTCCAAAAAACCTCTATAATTGATGTTTACCATACTAGTTGCTGTAAAGAATTGATAAAGAAGTAAGAGTTACCTACCTGTGGTCTGAAAGCGCAGCACATTTGCTTTGTTTTTACAGAACAGTCAGAAGAGAAATATGAGGGGTTCCATTGCTAACTCCTGTTTCTGAAAATAGAAGTTCCCAGGATGTCATTGTGCTGACACTGACCCAAAACAAGTGTAGCGATAATAAAAAATTCAAGTTGGTTCCAGACCAAAGATGGTCAGCACTGGTAGCCCATATAATTCTTTCATGGCAGGTGTACTGCTTGTAAGTCTCTTTATAAATATAAAGATTATAAACACACACGCACACTATTATAACTACCGTGTTTCCCGGAAAATAAGACCTACCCCGAAAGTAAGACCTAGCACTATTTTCTAAACCTGCCCTAATATAAGACCTACCCCGAAAGTAAGACCTAGCACTATTTTCTAAACC
>NC_092871.1:17749691-17765885 GCF_032062135.1 Pyxicephalus adspersus
AGTGCACACTCCGGAGCCGCACAAGCCGATGCTTTCTTTCTAGTTCCGGCTCCTGTCACAGGCGGAGTGATACTACATGCACTCAGCCTGTCAGAAGCCAGAACTCGGGCTCGCATCTTCCGAAAGGTAAGTTTTTTTTATTTTTAAGACCTACCCCGAAAATAAGACCCAGTGTGTTTTTAGGAGCCAAAAAAAATATAAGACAGTGTCTTATTTTCGGGGAAACACGGTAAAAGTTTGTGAGCACTTCACCATCACATCTATGTAAACTTGGTGGACATCTCATTCCATTAGTATGGACAATATTAAGGGGTTGCCCCCCCACCACTGTGTCTGGTAGTTTGTTCCTAATCAGCCAAAAGAGCATTAGTCTTGACTTTTACTGATGTTGGATGACAAGCCCTTGACCTACAATCAGTATTTCTATTCATCCAAAAAATGTTAGGTAGGGTTAAGGTCAGAGCTTTGTGCAAACTACTCAAGCTCTTCCGTGTATTGGACTTGGCTTTGTGAACAAGGGCACAGTCAAGCTGGGTCATAAAAGTCCTAAACTGGTACCACAAAGATAGATGCACACAGTTGTCCGAAATGTCTTTAAATGCACCCTTCTCTGGAAACAAATTTACATAATAATCTGGATGGGTAGCTGTGAGGTCAGGTGTCCTCAAACCATTGGTCTTATGAGTAAATTTCATTGGATTTCAACAGACTCTTGGTCACATAGATTGGTGTGATGGTCATTTGTGCTAAACCACTGGTCATGTGAATAGGTGTGCTGGTTAGATTTCTAGACCCCTTGGTGATATAGGTAGGTGTGTTGGTCACGTGTCTACAAACCGCTGGTCATATCGGTAATAATGGTTAGTCTTCCACACCCCCTTGGTCAAATAGATAGGTTTGATGGTGTGGCTTCCATAACCCCTTGATTTACATAGATAGGTGCAATGGTCATTTGTCTACAAACCATTGGTCATATAGGTAATGATGGTTAGATTTCCACACCCCTTGGAGATATAGGTAGGTGTGATTGTTAGGTTTCCATAACCCCTTAGTCATTTAGATAGGTGTGATGGTCAGATGTCTACAAACCATTGGTCATATAGATAGGTGTGATGGTCAAATGTCTACAAACCATTGGTCATATAGATAGGTGTGATGGTCAAGTATGCACAATCCCTTGACCACAGAGTGTATTTTAAAGTGTACTGTATATACTGAGACACCACAATGACTATTTTAACCTTCACCAGCTACTTTCTAAGCAGCAGTTTGCGGTATAATTGTCCGTACCATCTTCTCTTAAACTGTTTTTCTTCTGACATCTTTAAAGCCATGTTTGTGAATAGTGGTGTCTACTTCAGCTGTGTAGCTCCCCTGGCATTCTGCGCTATTGAAGAGGTTGTATATTTAATCGTGTTATAAAGATTATTTATGTAAAAAAAAAATCACAGTTGAGAGAGCAGCTTCTCTCGGGAGACGAGATGAAAGTTGTGTAGCAGTTTTATCACAAAGCAACCATCGGACTAACAGGATGGAAGGTTTAATTCAGCGTATTTGTCAACCAGCGGCTCCTTAACACCAGGCAACTGGTAAAAAGGAGAGAGAGAGGGGCACAGCTGTGTGGCTCCAGAATAGAATCTATACGTGGCCTAGTTTTGTTGGTGTTTCACATGCCTACAAGATAAACCTTTGTGGGAGCTCTGTCATCTGTCTTGGAACAATGAAGTAAAAAAAAAGATGAAAAGAAATGAAAAGAAAAAAAAAAACTGGGTCATTCACAAATACATTGGGAATTTGGTCTTTCAGCAGCGGGCTTCCTTAGATAAACAGATTTTTATGCTACATTCTTTCTCAAAGCATTTATCAATTTCACATGAGCTTCCCTCTATGTGACCTCTGAATCTAGAATGCAGATCTGTTCATGATAAAAAAAAAACTTATTCACAGTGACCATGGTGTTACTTGTCAGAAAACCCTTGAAAATGAAAATCATGATTCCATAGAACATCCAGGCAATATCCTGTATGCAAGATTATAATGTAAAAAAAAGATTTTATTTTATTTCCTCTTTTAAGAGCGGCGAGGATTTCTGGTTTAATTTGCTGAAATGTCGTCTCTCTCAGGGATTGTCTGCAAGTAATAAACTATGGGCTTTTTTTTCATCAACACTGATAGTTGGGGTTTTTATTCCTGCAAGGCTGGATAAGTTATCAAGCGAAAGGATTCGCAAATGTAACTCGGCAAATTAGCGCGTGCTCTTCAACCGAGCCCATACCGGCTAATTACGTATTGCAGTGATTTCCTAGGTGGGAGGAATGGAATCCAAAAATAACGATGAATCATTGTGGGACTAATGTTTTGCTGTCATCACTTTAAATAGTCCCAGGAAAAGTTATGTATTTAATCAAAGGAGGGCACGTTGTTTAAGGATGCATCATGACTGAACCCACCGTGGTGTACAACCACCTAACATATCTGTACACCTATCGGTATAATTAGTAATGAACAAATTGACTCATGAATCAGGCAAATTGGGAATTATTATGATTCATCTGAATATACAGAAGCAGATTACTAGAAGCAGAGAATCAGGAAATGTGTAAATTGCCATTGTCTGGTTTTATGATTTATGTAATTCTCTGTAGATTAGAAGATCTGCATGCTTATTTTAAGGTGAAGCCAAAACTAGTTACTTGGCAATTTTCCTGATTCAGGCTTAACTACTTATGATAAAAACTGAAGTTTTTTTTATCATGTTTTCTGATAAATATATTCTTTTTTTTCATGTATTTATATATAGCACAAACACATTACACAGCGCTTTACAGTCCATAGTCAAGTGATTAACCGTCTCTCAGAGACAATTCATGATTCAATGTCCAACCATAGTAATATATACTTTTTTTTAAACACTTTCAAATGCTTTGACTTGAGTATAAACCTACAGGACAAAATGTGGTGGTCTAAATAATTTCAGTGCAGTTCTGTATTAATTTTAAATTAATACTGTACTGTATTATATTTGAATATATTTTCATCTGGATATACACTAAGGTGCTTTGTTGACTGGTAATCATCTGTATTCACCATACGTCAGTCTCCCGACCTAACCCCAAATTCTTCACCTGCCCCTGCTCAGCTTTGGGCGAATGGTTGTATCTCCCAGCACACATTGCCCCCAGGACTTAGTGCAGAAAGAATGGTGTATGAGCTGGCAGCAGACCAGGAGCCTGCAGATAAGCAGTACAAGAAGTACCAGGCAATCCAGACTACAAAACCAAAGTCATACATGGCTGATCAGTCCACCAAATGAGGTACAGAGGGAGTAGGCACAAGCAGTGTCGGGGTCACAGCCAGAGTTCGGTCCAAGCTAAAAGCGGTAAGTTAGGGAACAGGCAATGGTCAGCAACAGAAAATGACAAGAGAATCTCTCCAGCACAGATTAGCCCAGCTAAACTATACAACAGGCACTAGGAACTGAGAGCAGAGAAGCAATAAAGTCCCAGCAGCCAATGGCAGCATGGGATTGCTCAGGAACCATTCTGCTCATTAGCTGCAGCATAGCTCCAAATCCCCCTTAGCTGTGCAGTCTCAGTGCAGGGGATGCCAAAAATAAAACACAAAGCTAAAGGGAAACAAGGATGCTGCAAGCCGCAGAGCACTAATTCCTAGAACTCCTTTGCTGCTGTGCTGCTGTTGAAGGTAATAGGCCAAGGGTGCGCTACTGCCGTGGGACACCACCTGGTATTGTTGGTCCAAAGAGCGTCTCCTAACACAAAATACAGAAAAATTATTGGACTCGAGTATAAACCTGCAACAAACTGCTAACTTTAAAAACAGTAATCAATAGAAATGCCAATAAAACATATAAAATGAAAATCATGAAAATGTGAATAAATATCTATGGTGTGGTATTGTTAAAACATTTATTAAAAAAAGTGGGGAACAAGTAAAATGTCATGGGCTCAGTCTGTATATCTTTTCCCCCCTCTTTTACAGGGTAAATTGTTTTTTTACTTTTTAATTGATCTTTATTGATCTTTTGTGAATTATTGTTGTCTATCAGTAGATGTTGCTGTGACCAGTTGTAATGTGTGTAACAAGCTTATGTCAAGGGCAAGAGTTATTACACACTTTACACAAGGACACAGCTTCATCTACTGGTGTGACCAAAGTATAAACCAAGATTCCTTTATTCTAAAGGTTTGAAAAAATATGATCTTAAATTTGTGTTTATAGAGTATGTGTATTTTGCATACAACTAGTATATGTACCTGAACTTATCAAGATATCAGCCTTTGTCATCCTGCGTATAGCAAAATTCAGACTGAGAAAGGAACAGTTAGCAATAGGGGCCACTAAAGATTTCTGGCAGACTCCTGCGTTAGGGGGAGGAGAGAACAACTATGATGATTTCACGCTGCATTACTTTTTCTCATATTCCAACCAGCAGGCTGTGGGTAAGGAGGTGAATCCACTGTATCCTCCACAGAGGTTTATTAATTAGGAATACAAGGTGTTTCAATCATGGAATTAATTACATATCCTTAAAAAATAGGACAATGTACATAATAAATACATATTATATATTCAATACCACGCTAGATGTTAAACAATACATTGAATGGAGGCGACACAAGTGGCAGGGATGGAGTGCACAGTGTAGAGTCACCAGTTAGATTTCATAAATAAATATGGTTACCATTGCACATTGCATTCTGTTTTGTTAAATAAGCATTGAAATGTAATAAAAAAAAGCTTAAAGCTTGTACTGATTCATATTATTTTATGCCAAATCCATTACCATTGACTGAAGCTGAAGTTCATCCATGACATATTATCTGCTTAATACATTTGCTGCACAGTTTTTGTTCTCTTAGATTTATTTATCACTTATCTTTTTATATTTGACATACTTCCTTAAAGAGAACAATCCAGATTTGCATTTGGTATTTGATGCCACTGGTAATCTGTACCCACATGATAGTTTCTGGTCTTTGTGGTTCCTTAGGCTGGGGCCCCTGTTGGTTGAGGAGTGTCTAGGACCCTTATGCAGTGGCACACTTTGCCCCCATCTATGTCTGCCCCTCATCCATCCACTATCTAACACACTGCATATCAATTTAACCACTACCTTAGTTGTATAGTCATATTTTACAGCTCTATGGTTTTCTCATTCCTGCCCCAACCTTGCTGAAGTTACCCTACACCCCAAGTTTTAGTATTTACCGTACCACCCAACCTCGCCTCTTCTGTCCACACTAAAAGGCAGAAAGTATTTTCCTGCCATTAAAATAGAAATCCTTATAATGAAGACAATGTTGCATTCTGCTGCATGTGAAATTGACACACTTTGAGCCTTATTTATTAAATCTTTCCAAGAACAGAAAAAATCTATCATGGGAGAACCTCAGTGATCCAGCAAACTTGGCATTATTCTGGTTCAGGATTAAAAATATTTGCCAACATCCAATGATTTTTAGAAAATCCATTCCAAGTTTGCTAGATTACACAGGTTCTCCAATGTCTTGGAGAGCTTTAATAAATCAGGCCCATTGAGGTTGATTTGCTAAAGTCTTTCACAGGTATACAGGAAACACTTCTGTACTGTAATTTGCTTATTGTGATTTCACTGCACATATTCAACTTCTTAGAGTATTCATTGGAAACTACAGCAATTGGGATCAAGTCCGTTTGATTTCTGGCTGGAGAATGCCCACCATCATCAAGCTCTCTCCTTCCAGTACTCACTCCCCCCGGACTATCCCTATCATTTTTTTACATTTCAGTTTCCTAATTATGGAGGCTCAGCATCCCATGTAGCGTTACCTAGGGCAGAAAATAGGTGTAGGGCTATGTTCAGATATTGAGGTTGCAGTGTGGCTACCACTTTCTCAGTGAACCGCTTCCTTGGGGGAGATGCTTTAAGTAGCATATACCTAGGGCTGACAAATATAAAATAAATAGGCACTGAGCAGCTCACTGCCACCCACTGCCAAATGTACAAGATAATCAGTGCTGAGGAATAAATGGGCAAGCAGGTGGCAAGGTCCTATGCACTAGGAGCTGCATGGGTTTGCTTGATCTTGCTATAGGTCTGAACTGGCCACACCTAGGCTATATCTACAGGTATACGTTAGGTCTCATCCACATAACTCTAGAATTAAAGAAAACTGTTTAAAGCATAAAAAATAAACATTATTCTACATTAAAAAATGTGATAAAGCGCACTACAATAGAACAGGTATTTATTGAACCAAGTGAAAAGCCAGCTTCAGAATTGCTCTCGAGCAGGGTATTGTGTCTACCTTTGTGGTGATAAGCCATATATTACTGGCCTTTTACAGATTTGAAATTTCTGTCACAGGGCTACAAACCTACTATCAATTGACTGATAGTATTTTAGGGGATAAAAGATCTTAGGCTGCATTCATACCATTGTGTTTTAGAGTGGCAAAGTTCCCAGCTAAATGCAACTTTCACAAAAGATAACACATGTAAAATGAACTGAATAATAAAAAAACAGAGGTGTGAGTACAGCTTAAGCTTTGGATTTCGGCTGGGGCTGGACTTGATTCTGAGGACCACAATATGGGAGAGGTGACTATGTTAACAGGGGTTTTATCTTATTATAAGGGTTAGGATTTTCATATAGTGAGGAGTCATTGAGGGCTAGTGTTGAGTTTATGGAAGCGACTGGTATTAGGTTAAGTGTGGGGTTACATGGAAGAATATAATTAGGTTAGCGTGAGGATTATCATTAGGTTTACAACAAGGACTGGTATTAGGGTTAGTGTAAGGTTTACAGGTATAGGAAGGGATAGTGTAAAGGGTTAGTTAGTTAGTTAGGGAGAGTTATTGTGAAGAACAGTATAGTGTTTCACTCCCCGTCTTGTAATAAACACACATATCCAACTATTGTAATGTACTGAAAGCTGTCAGTAACTGCAACTATGCTATAGGAGATAGTTAGAAAATATTGACATGCTACAAGAGATGGCCATAGACTGCAGGTATGCTACAGGAAATAGAGACTACAAGTTTGTTACAGGGGATGGTCAGAGAGCATTACCATGCCAAAACAGAATGGTCAGAGATGGCAAATATGCTATAGAAGATGGTCAGAGACTGTGGACATGCTACAAGAAATAATCAAAGGCTGCATGTTTGCTAAAGGAAACTATTGGAAAATGTAGGTATGCTACCTGGGAAGGTAAGGGACTATGGACATGCTACAGGAGATGATCAGAGGCTGCGGATATTCTACAGGAGATGTTCAGAAATATTGAGCATGCCACCATGGATAGTCAGAGATGGCAAATATAGGAGAAGTTCAGAAATATTGAACATGCCACCATGGATAGTCAGAGATGGCAAATATAGGAGATGTTCAGAAATGTTGAACATGCCACAATGGATAGTCAGAAATGGCAAATGTGTACAGGAGATGTTCAGAAATATTGAACATGCCACCATGGATAGTCAGAGATGGCAAATGTGTACAGGAGATGGTCAAGGACTAAGGGTGTCTTACAAGGGATGGTCAAAGACTTCAAGTATTCTGAAGATGATCAGAGTCTGCTATTTTTCTGAGGTTGTTCAGAAATGATGAATATCCTACCAGGCATGATCAGAGACTGCAAACATGATTTGGAAATTGTTGGGTACTCTGAACACTCTTCAGAAGTCACTCATTGAATGGAAATACAATTATTTCCTATATAACTGTCATCGGGATTATAGCCCCCCAGGATCAATTAAGGAGTAGCCTCTTGGGCAGCAGGACTTTATTTATGTCACAGCTCTACAGGGCAGAGTGGTGGACCCTCTGTGTCACCAGCCCAGTGGGTAGAGACGTGCACGGGCACAGAGTCAAAGCAACAGCTCGGTCTTCTCCAGAGCCTCTAGAGGTGAGGATGCTGTGTGGTCCCCATGCTCGTCAAGGCAGGTGACTGCTAACTAGCAGGAGCGAAGCATGGTGCCAGAGCGAGAGCCAGAGAATGATCAGACAAGCCAAAGGTCAGAGCAGGCAGCAATCAGCAATAGTCAGGAAACAAGCCGGGGTCGGTACACGAATCGTCAGGAACAGGAGGCACAAACAGGAACAGCGAAAACCTGGGAGCAGAGCCAAAAAGAACTCTTCAACTTCCTGTTGCCAGCCACTTCCTTAAGAAGGGGAAGACGTGAGGAGTATGAGGCACATGAGCCGCAGACTCCTAACCCACCAGAAGAGGGAGTGCTGGTGAAGAGACAATCTCAGATGATGTGCACATGCCTGCCAGCAGATGGAGTGGGTCTGCGGTACACTCTAGTCCTCAGAGGTAAAGGAGCAGCTGATCAAGAGTCACATGATCTGGACCAGGAAGTTAGCAGAGACTTGGATCCTGAAGCAGTGTTGGTGCTGGCAGAAAGGGGAGTGCAAGGTAAGAGAGCTTAAAAAAGGCCCAGATACCCTGGGCGAAGATCTGTGACAATTTACTTACCTGTGGGACTGATGTAATCTATTTTTGTTCTGCTGGATTAAATCATTTTGTGTTTTGATATGCTGAATGGAAGCTACCTAATTTGTGCCTAAGTCAAAATCAACAGACTTTTCTGAAGCACTACAGTATCTTGCGATAAGCTGATCCCCTTACTTTCACTACATATATATATATATATATATATGAATTATGTTCCCATGCTGGTACCCCAAATTTACACTAATCTATAATATTGCTTTAAGAATTTGCCATGGCAGATTTTTTGGTTTCGTTTAAGCCTATATCTTCTTTAATATACAAAGTAAGAAAGTATCTTTAGAAGCCATAGATTGGCATAGCATGCTGTAATTACTTCTGTGATCTACTTGGACACTCAGAAAGAACATAAATAAAACCTTAGTTCACTTATTTATTCCTTTCAATTCATCCAATGTAATTACTTTCTTTTTATACTGAGCTGCAAATGAAACCAGGATTGCCAACTCATCTTTGTCACCCCTTGTACAGTTTTTGTTGATAATTACATTTAGACTTTGCTATTCTTGTATATATTCAGCGGCAGAAATGAGTGCCAATAATAAATTAGTAACAAATCCAATATTAGAATTGCAATCAGGCTCGGGCTGGGAGTTTATTTATCTTGAAACCAATGGTGGGATTCTTAGGTGGTAATAAAGTGTATGGCAAGGCAAAATAAAACAAATATATATAGACAGTATTCATGCAATAAATGCACATTTTCTTATGTTTTATCTTTGTAATGACTCTGCAATTACAGAAAAGGAACTATTACCCCGCCATAATTTCACCTAGCTCCTTTATTACTATTGGTAATTGACAACACTCGGTATTTTTAAGGTCTAAATGGTGTCAGCAGTGAGCAGTTGTCCTTTGCTAAACTGCTGGATCTCTTCCTCCCAATTTCACAAAATAGGTAATAATTGTACACTGAAATAAGCCCTCTTGAAAGTCCACTTAGATTTTTCATAAACTTTAGGTTATCAGAAATATAGAAATTAAAGCTTTAAAGTTATGTGGGTAGCACCGTGGCTTAAAGGTAGCACTCTACCCTTTGCAGTGCTGGGTCCCAAGTTCAAATTTCAACCAGGACACTATCTGCATGGAATTTGCAGGTTCTCCCTGTGTTTGTGTGGGTTTTCTCCGAATTCCTCCCATATTCCAAAAACATGCGGTTAGTTTAATTGTCCCCCCCCCAAATTGACCTTAGACTGTAATAAAGACATGCGACTATGGTAGGAACGTTAGATTGTGAGCTCCTTTGAGGGACAGTTAGTGACACAACTATGGACTTTGTACAGTGCTGCGTAATATGATGGTGCTATATAAATACTGTGTAATAATATTATCCAGCAAAACTTGAGATGCATGGATCATGGTAATATGTCCAATATTTAAACTGGCTATACTTAGTTTATTTACCTACCTAAGGATAGACATCAACAAATATACTCTGTTGCCTTTAATTGCCATAAAGGTGTCTTTTGTGCCTCTCTTGGATTTAGTTGCTGGGACCTGACTTCTCTGGACGGACATGGCCACTGATATGGTTTCATTGGACTGTGGAATGGCACTTGATACAGCCTAGCCTTTGGGCCAGAATGAGCTAGACGCCAGTAAGAAAGCAGAACCAAATCCGAGAAAGGAACCGAGGAGGCTGTCTAATAGAGTTGTGTGCTCCAATGTTGCATTTGATAGTTGGTTTTGAGAAGAAGCCTTTGTCTGCTCTTTGTGTGGTCCCTGCCTAGATATTTATTTTGACCACAGGTGGTATGCGGTAGTGTTTCCGGACCATGGCCCTGCATTATGTGACCTGTGATGGAAGATGTCCCCACACTTCATAAAGAGTTAGGGCCTGATTTATAAAAACTCTCATTCATCTAAAGCCATGTAATGTAAAGCTCCAGTCCCAAGTCTTTTCATTTCTTCTGTTTACGGAATGCTTCTACAGGTGTCCATGTTACTGGGTGCATGTCATGGACGCTTCATTTTGGTTTTCCAATGGTGGGGTCTTCTTTGGATCAACTGTAGAGAGGAACTTTGCACTGTGATATTAGTACAAGGGGACTGTTGGCAGGCTGGTTTAGATAGAACAAACTGGGTCCAGGGCCTCCAGGGTTCTGATTGACAGCTGGAATGCTGTGAATTTGGGGCCACATTTTCATTTTTGCTCAGGGCCCCATAATGTCTAAATCTACCCATGATTATCCAAGACCTCGATATTTTATTTAGGTGAGTATATTTTGTTTCCTTAGCTATAAAAAAAATACAGGGTGGGTTAGGTGGGGTTAGAGGGGGTTGAGCCTTAGGGGCTATTTGCCTAGAGATTGTCTTAGGGATACTTTATAAGATTGCCTGCTTTAGCAAAATAAATATGAATCAGTTGAGGTTCACACATATACAAAATCTTATAAGCTGACCTGTGCTGGCTTAAAGAACCTCTGACGTTATTCATCAAGTAAGAATTTCTAGTCAACAATGGCAACTTTCATATTTCTATCCTCTAAAAACTGAACTTCAGGAAGTTATACAAAGCTAATTCTTTATTCTTTAATACATCAGTGTAAGATTCTGAATTTTCACTTCGTACCAACATCTTCCAGTCGCTATACTGCAAAGTCCACACTGGATGAGGGAGAAGCAAAACAAAGAGCCAATCATCTGAGCTACGGTGCAAGGAGCGTAATGATCGGAAGAGGGAACAAAATGGCAGAGAAATGGTGATCTGGTCATCTATTGCCATATTTGGGGCAGCCATCCTGCTCTTTGCACTATGCCTTTATCAGTGGACGCGGGAGACGGCTGGCAGCCTGCGATTAGGAGAGTAGGTAATGGCTTATTGACTGACTCACATCAAAGGAGGCCGAGATCTTCATTCACTTGCAGCAGGACAGGAAAATGAGTGACACATTGATAACAGATTCACATGTACTCTTCAGCTAGCTTCAAATGGAAGAATTAAGGAAGAAAGTCTTCTTATTCTGCAAAGTTTCTCAGCTCCCTCTGTGAATTGTAAGCTCTTGCAATAATAGACAGCTCCATCCTAGTATCTCAGTTACCTTAAAGTATATGTATGCCCAATCACTGTAACCTCAGAAAAGATTTAGAATTTTAATAGAACATCAAAAGTTATTTCCAGTCTCCAGGTTCTTCCTGTTATAGGGTGACAACACTCCGCTCCATTCTCACAATTGTGCTCTGGCATAATCCCTTTGTCACATGGCTTCCAAGTCCATACGGCTTTTTTAGCACATCATTTTTAGACATGGTAGACATTGGTAGTCCACCATTGTCACCATCAGCAACCACACCCTAAGGAAGGCCATGCAGCCATTAACGGAATGTCTGTGGATAGGAGGTAGTTGTAAAAAAAAAAAGTAATCATTTGATTTATAAAAAATCAGTTGATTCTGATAGACAATACTTAAGCAACCCATTTTCTTTAAATAAGTGTTTTACCTACGGTACTTTAAAAAGTAAGCTTGAAAACCAATGGAAATAATTCTGTTGTCATGTATTAGTTGCTAAATAAATCAAAATTGGAGTGCTAAAAGACCTTGTCCTGGCACTGGGGAGAAGAGTGCTATTGAGAAAATGATATTCCTAGATCCTAAAAGTGAACACAGTAGGATTACAACAATAATTAAAATGAGCCTATCACCAACCTTAAATACAGGTAAAATACTAAAAATGTTTTCTTCTTCACCTGCATTGTGCTTTTGAACTTGCTAGAGAGAGTTCCCTCCATTTTTGCAAGTCATGGTCCCCTTGCTATAGTGTGAGAGAGACCCTATCATTCTTGCATATATCACAGCCATCTAACTAGAGAGAGAAAGATACCCCTCCATTCTTGCATATGTCATAGCCCCTTGCTGGAGAGAGAGAGAGAGAGAAAGAGACTCCATCATCCTTGCCTATATCACAGCCATGTTACTAGAGAGAGAAAGATACCTCTCCATTCTTGCATATGTCATAGCCCTCCTCCTAGAGAGAGAGAGAGACCCTTCCATCTTTGCAAATGACATAGCCCTTTTGCTAGAGAGAGAGAGCGAAAGAGACCCCTCCATCCTTGTATATGTCATAGCCCTCTTGCTAGAGAGAGAGATAGAGACCCCTCCATCCTTGTATATGTCATAGCCCTTTTACTAGAAAATAAAAGTCTAATCCATCTTTGCATGTCACAGCCATATTTTCTGTTTTTGGAATACTGTCTATGCTGGCCCAACTTCTCCATCCTCCTTATCCAATCTGAATTGGTGGGTTCTGAGCCCACCTTGCCCAGCATCATTCATAGGGCTTTGGCGTTTTTTTCATATGAGAGGCATCTACAGTTAAATACCATGCAAAAGCACAAAAAACATGTATATAGAGAATGTAAGGGGATGAGTAAATATCTGTCCAACAAGTCGAATTTTTTTTCCTGGAAAAAGGAAATAAGGATAAAGGAAAATGCATCAATTATAGTTTATCATGAGTGGCCTAATAGAGGTCTTTTGCCATAGTTGTTGCTCTTTACTGTATATTTCATAGATGCACAATAAACAGCAACAAAACAGATGCTCCTGTAACGGCCCATAGCATAAGTGATTTTAAGATTATGGCACTGAAGGGAAACTTCAAATCATAGAAAGGGGGGCTGCAATGGGAATGTAAATACATACTAAAATTCAAGGCTAAGGGCTGTGCTCTAAATAGAGAAAAGAATTGTATATATGACTATGATATTAAAGATAAAGTTTTCATTGTTACATATTAGGTTAGATTGAAAAAAAACATACGTCCATCAAGTTCATCCACTAGGGAAATAAACATATCCCAGATATAAAACCCTATAAGACATAGTTGATCCAGAAGAAGGCAAAAAACCCTGCTACAATTTGCTTCAACAGGGGAATAATTCCTGCCTGATTCCCTGAGGCAATTGGATGTTCCCTGGATCAACGGTCACTATTATTTGTACTTTAAATCCTTAATACCTAGTTATATTCTGTGCTTCTAGAAAAACATCCAGCTTTTTCTTAAAGCAATCTATAGCAGGTTTGTTGGATCACCCAGCTTCACTGCTGAAAGTGTATCTTCCCCAGCCATGGAGAGCTTTAATAAATCAGGCCCAGTGAGTCCAATAATAACACTAACATTAATATCACTTGGTGTCTGTATTGCAATAATAGCCCTACTGTGAGTGGCTGCCATAGTCACCTCTGCAATGGATTCATTAAATGCAATAATAAATCCCATTGTTGCTTCCAGTGGCCACAATATAAATCTCCACCCTGGTGACAGTGACTGCTAGATTAACTCCCAGCATGGGTGTCAGTGACCCCAATACTAACCCACACATATATAAAGATCAAAGAGCAGCTAGGAATGAAATACTACCTGTATGCCTATTCAGTGTTCTCCACAGCCCCTTTTAGCTGGGTGTACCACCCGGCACTTCTCACTGACCACCCGCCAGTTTTTGGGTGGTTATTGACAACTTGGGTCACAATACAGGGGCTGCCACCCGCCTACAGCTTCTTCCCACCCAGCCTAAAGAGATTTCTGGGGGGAATTTCACTATTGATTTTGGTCACTAAAGCTGCGTACACACATCCAATAAATATCGTTAGAAAACAAACGATTACGACCGATCAACGATTATGCAAGATTATACTTGAACGACTGTATTGTGCACAATTCTGTACATGCTGTAACAATATGATCGTTCAAATATATTCCACCAATAGTGTACACATGCTAGATACGATCATTTGAATGATGCAGGGAGTGACATGTAAAGGAGAAAGTGTATTGCAGAAACATGCACGATCACTGAACCACAGTACACACGATAGCTAGCGAAAGATTGTCGCCCAAACAGATCTGCCGTGATCCTCGTTTATCGACGTCATTGGTCAGTCGTTGTGCACCTTTTTTGCGAATGATTTTCGGCGGATTAGTCGTTCGTTTCTAATGATAATTTTTGGAAGTGTGTACACAGCTTAAGGCTGTCCATCACAGTGATGAACCAACTAGAGACTGTAGGGCAGGGTTTGGTGGTAATTTCTAACACTACTGTCTGAATATAGCCTGTAAATAATGCATGGTATTTCTTCACGGAGCATTGAGCTTGTTTAACAAGGGAGAACCCTCGTAATAACTTTCAGGTCTTTAGAGAATCCCTGCTATAAATAATTTATCCACAACTCCCAGATTATTAGCATAGTAGGAAGCATGCCTCTTATTTTGCTGGTCAGTTGGAAAAATGTCACCCTTATAGATAACCAAAAAGATCATTGGTGTCACTTTAACTGACCTGAGAGTCACAAACTGCCCATTGCTCAAGGAACCCCTAACAGCCGCTGGAGAAACCCTAGGGTTGAGAAACACTGCAATTGCCTATCCAGGAGCCTGCAATTGCATACCTTTAGAAATTCTTACTTTATTAGCTTAACCCTGTTACTGGGTGAGGTTTTACATGTATCTTTAAAACAGATATTTATATGCTAAGAGTGTTCACAGTAGAAGGCGGTAGAATGCCCAGGTATGATTCAACTGTTTTTAGAGAAGAAAATCTCAAGAGCTTCATTACCATGAAAGGTCAGCTCAGTCCACCATGAAAATCTATGTTAAAGAACTGGGAAGAAAGAAGAAAGAGAAATGTGATGGTGATGGAGAAAACAATAATGTAATACAGATTTTTTATCCATTCAATGTTCCCTCTTTAATTCCTTGAATAGCATGTGATTGCCACCAAAGATATGAGATCATTACATGGCCGAGAGGAAATTGGCTGGATCAGGGGCCTGTCATCTCACAAAAAATAATCCTGATCAAGTCTGATCCAAGGTGCCAGGAGGAAATAGTGACAGTCTATTGTCCTAAGCATAGGACCTGAATCTGGCCAATTTATGGAAAGACATATTTGTGAAAAAAGCAACATAATGCAAAGGAACCTTTCATAAAACATAACTTACTGAAAATGGGTTATTTTAAGAATGACAATTCTTCTGCAAAGCACAAAACACTATCCCTTTAATAAAACACTCACAAAGATTCATTTCTGGCATCTGAATATCTTCGCGACTATGCAGCGCCTTTCTGCCATTTTTTAAAAGGGCAGCTAGGACAAGCTCAGATGTAATTGTTTTAATTGCTTGTATGCTGAGCTTGTGTCGTATGCGATTAATTGTGTAAATGGACAGCGTTGTCCTCTGTTATCAAGTTATCAGGCGGAGAAACATGTCAGAGATGGAGCTGCTGTTAATAGACACAGGCTGGCGCTATTTGCAGAGGTTTCAGAATGTGGACATGTGGTAACTAGGGACTGCAGTCTCCATCTGTTTATGGTTTTCTAGTTCAAATGAAATAGACATAAGGTATTAACACTCTGATAATCATTTTCTGTGAATAGAGCTTCCACAGAAGTAGCACATCCTTAGCCACAATTGCAAAATGAGAGGTGTCGTGGTCTTCAAAGGTGAACTTGGCTGGACTCGCCTAACTCTCTTGGTGTTAGTCATTTTACACTTTTATGTTTGTAGATCTAGCTGTATCTAAAAATGTATCTAACATAAAAGTAAAATCTAGCTAGCTCCTAGCTTTGGAACGTACAGAGTTGGATGCCCCCCATTGCAGGTATATAGTTACCTTCTTTATAAGCTGCAAGTTCCTGCAATGCCTGGTTGCCTGTACCAGTGGTATATCATCC
>NC_092871.1:17767519-17774156 GCF_032062135.1 Pyxicephalus adspersus
TGAACAGGCAAACCTAGAAGAGATTAGGTCCAGGACTGAAAACATTTGCCAACTAATAGCAAATGATTTTTTATGAAATCCATTCCTGGTTTGCTGGATCATCCAGGTTCTCCCATTATAGTATTATGTCTGGTCTTAAAGACCTTTAAGAAGTAGGGTCCTAAAAGTGTAACTCTTCCATTAAGAACATAACACTATTTAAATTTTTATTTTTTACTTACTTTAATTGCTAGTGACAATGATCATCAGGACAACCAGCGAGGGTGAACCCTGCCCTAGTTGCGACACAGCAATAAAAAAGGAAAGATAGCCCTAGAAACTTGAAATTCTCCTGTTGATGATACTATGCAGTAGTATTGAGGTGGTAATCATATAAGGTGTCTGGACACTGCCATGGCACCTTCCACACTCCATAGGATCCCCATGGTCACCTTGGGATGTGTGAAGAATGAGTAGATCTAAGATTAAGAAGAAGGTTGACATGTTTTAATTTTTTTTTGTGTTTTTAATGAAAGAATGAAAGACTGTAGGCTAAAGCAAAGTTTTTTCAGGGTCAAGACTTGCCCCCTTCATCAGGGTTTAAAGAAAACAAACAGTGTATGTAGACTGGATAATAAGGCTAATTTTTAAATTAGCAGTTTTGGGGCTTTTTGGGTGTTGATGGGCATTTCTCACATTATATACAGTTAGGTCCATAAATATTTGGACAGAGACAACTTTTTTTCTAATTTTAGTCTTGTACATTACCACAATTCATTTTAAATGAAACAACTCAGATGCAGTTGTACTGCAGACTTTCAGCTTTAATTCAGTGGATTGAACAGACAGATTGCATAAAAATGTGAGGAACTAAAGTCTTTTTTTACACAATCACTTCATTTCTGGAAGCCTGGAGTTTTCTTTTTGTTCAACCCGCTGAATTAAAACTGAAAGTCTGCAGTACAACTGCATCTGAGTTGTTTCATTTAAAATGAATTGTGGTAATGTACAGAACCAAAATTAGAAAACTGTTGTCTCTGTCCAAATATTTATGGACCGAACTGTATCTTCTTTGCCACGTTGCTTGGTTCACCAACTCACACAAAATCTGTATGGGGCTTTGTAAGCATTTAAACAAAGCAGCAGGAAATGTTGGGTACACTGGGCATTACGTAGATTAGCATACAGATCATTAGCAGATTTTTGAACAGCTAACAATTTACTCTTTTTCCAGTCCACAAGCATTTTACTTTTCTTTAAAGCCTGATGAAGGGGGCAAGGCTTGGCCCTAGAAATGTATTGGCTTTGTGTATGGTCATCCATCTGATTTTACATTGGAAAAAATTGTATCTGGTCTATAATATCATGATGTAGCACTTCAATCTCAGCTCTCCTCATTCCTAGCATTAAAAACTGGCCTGAGTTCTTAGTTATTTAGCTTTTTAATTACATTTCAGTATATCTATTAACAGAAAAATGTACTGCGATTTCTCATAGTAAAAATGTGTTTGCTTCAGTTTATGTCTGAACCATTTAACAAATGGGAACACTCTTGCCAGTTTCAAGCTAACAGCCTACCAAAAGCAGACATTAATGGAACTCTGGGGCAAATAATATTTTTCCATTTACATTACATTGTGCTTTATGTGCTCAGTTCTCCCTCTAGCCAAAACCCTGGAGTGGAATACTTGTAAAATCAAGTCAAGCAAATGGTACAGTTTTCAGGCTAATTTGTACATTAGGAGACAACAAAACATTAAAATCTATGGCGGTTCACTACAAAATAGCAGATCGTAATCAAGTTAGTGTACAGCATGCTAATACGTAAAGATGAAAATCCTCATTTTCTTAGATTGATGATTGCAGGTTTTACTCAAGATTAATGGAAAACATAAATAGTAATAATACTGAATCTGATTAACATTTATTTCATGCAAATGTACTCAAATTAGGCCAATGGTCATATCATTTAAGGTTTATTTGTAAATTTTCTGTTACTTATAAATAGAATTACAACCCACAAACGGCACCAGCAGAAAAAACGTGAGAACGCCATTTTTTTGGTAATGCAGCCTGTTGCTGTTCAGAAAATGCTGGGGAATTACTAAGAGTAAGTAAGGTTAAGTGTGTCCATGCATTTAATACATTTGCCATGGGTAGACACACAATGCCTGGCCAATAAATAAAGTCACAAAGGATTTTTTGGATCGTCTTTAACTTTGATTAAACAACAAAAAAACATAACTCATGATGGGCAAAAAGGATTTGTTTTTGGGACGCCAGATACCAATGGCTCCCATGTTTAGAAGCACTCGGTAGGGATGAGTGAGTGGAACATTTACCAGCTGTACCAAGCATTAGTCATACTAAACTTCTTTACCTTTGGGATAAATCCAATCTACACTAAAACAACTTATCTGGTGATAAGCGATTATTTGATTTCTGCTTTTTGAATTGGATTTATTGACTTGATATGAGTATGATCATTCTGCTGGGAAGTTTTAAAGATACAGTTTGAACTCTCTCACATTTCCTGAAAGCTTTAAACAACTATTTGTATCCTTACCACTTAGGTCCTTATCTGTAGGGATGTATGTCTAAGTTGGATCATGATTCAATGCTTGAATACCATATTCTGACATGGTGATTGCTGTGATCAGCTCTTTCATTAGGGACAAATACTCAAACAAGGTAACAATATATCTGCACATGAAATACATACAATGGATCATCTCAAATATAATAGTGGTCGACTATGTTTTCCTTTCTACCTAAATTTAGCCACAAAGGTTTCTGGAAGACTATTAGGTGGTTCCCTGAAGAAGCATGTTCTCCCTGCGAAACGCATCAGGTCATAGTGAATACAGGTAGTCCTCAGGTTAAGGACATCCGATATATGGACGACTCCTAGATTCTCAATGGGGTTAAGGTCTGGATGCTATAGTGGCCAATCCATGTGTTAAAATAATGTTTTATGCTCCCTTAACAACTCTTTTCATCAGGTAAGAAAAAATCTATTGAAGGAAAAACCTGGTCATTCATTATATTTGGGTAGACCGCTGACCTTTTTTTGGGGTATGTATTGTTGCTAAATTTAGACGTGACCAAATGAGGCGACTCCAGATCATAGCACTGCCCCCACAGGCTTGGGGACTTTTTGGGTGAAGCAGTGCACATTGTTGTACAAATACTTGTGACTTCCTCTTGTGTCTTTTTAATGAAAAAAGATAGATAGATAGATAGATAGATAGATAGATCGATCATGACTGTTCAAATCCTGTCCACAGGGCTAGGATCTGTGCTTGTTTTTAGTGTTTCTGTAACGGGCAGCGGTAAAATTAGTTTGGTGCAGTTTACAAAGAATCAAAAGTCGGAAATCAGAAAATGACTATATGAAAGTTCTGGCCCATATGTGGTCCTTAAGGACTGGAGGAAGAGATATCCTATTCTCTGTTTTTATATATATTCCTTCTCTGTCTTTCATACTCTCCATTCTTGCTCCCCCAGTCTCTCCTCTTTTCTCATTTTCCTTTCCTTTATACACACTCATATTAGCCTTCTCCTCAAACTCCTGATTCTCAGAAAATTGCTTAGAGACAGAGACAAAGAAGCTTGGTTAAACTGGCGGTCAGAGCCGCGCTAAGTTGATTTGGTATTCGGAGCATAGTCGCGGCTCAGAATTGGCGAGGCACGAGCTCGGCAGGCTGGATGGCTCGTTTCTCGGTGAATACTAACTAGCTCAGCTGGGACTTGAAAGCAGGAATGTTTGCTTGGCAGCCGGGAGCAGAACCTGACATAAAATAGGAAGCGGCCATCAATCATTGCGCCATGGAGCGTGGACATATCATTTAAATGTCAGTGGGATGGCAGCTCCTATTTATTTATTTTACTTTTGTCTATCTCCCTTTTTTTAACCTACCTTTCCTCATAAATTCAGGTGGGTTTTAGTTGGCAGATGAAACTATTTGTTTTCTTGTGTTCTTTTTTATGTTTGGGAGTTCTGGAACTCAGATCAAATAGAAAACAATTCTCAATTTAGTATATATATATATTAATACTGAATACATATCAGAGTATTGTGTTAAAAGTCTTGCTGGGTTGGATGAGTAGAAAAATAAGAGAAAGTCATTTGTTTTAGGTTCCATCTAGTAATGCTCCTATGACTAAAAACCTAGGCATGTGGTCAACCATTGTGAGGTCAAGGAGCCAAGAACATTGTCTACAAAAAATTAGCCGTAGACTAACTTTAAAGTGTAACCCCGGTTTTATTAAGAAAAGCCCAATTCCTTTTCAGTAACATATATGTCACTGCATCCATAAAATAAACTTGCCTACCAAACATTAAAGTTTACTCACCTTTCCTCGCTAAAGCACTGGTGCCTCCATAAGCTTGTAGGTCTGGGTCTTTGTCAGTCTTCATTGACCAGGCCAGAATAATAAAACTCAACAAGTACTGGAATGTAATGGTTTACCCAGCATTGAATACTGAACTTGCAGTCCAAGCACAGTTCTCTGTACATTTAAGAAAATATTGTGGCAGGAGGTAGCCTGTCCCTTCTGCAAAAAACAACCTGCCTGCTCTTAATTTTTTTTTAAAGTTTAGTTCCACTTTCTTGCACAATTCCCAAATTCCAGCAGCATCTTCCAGCGATGCCCGACATCTGCTTCCTGGCTACGCTGATGCTGGCCAGCATCTGCATCCCTGGTGTGTGAACGTTGGGGACACGAGGCCAGGGTAAATGGATACCGGATGGGCATCTGCACGCAAGCCTTAGGCTGGAGGGCGGAACCGTGAAGATGGTAAGCGGAACCAGGTGGGAAATTTAAAAAAATTCATTATTTTAATGTACTGCTTTGACATTTAAAAATACTTATTATTCATACTGCTAGGGAGGTTAAAGGAAGCAACATCAGGCACTCCATGAAAATTACAACAGTTGCAGGATGAGGTGGTGACATGATTGGTTCAGTGGCTAGTACTCTCACCTTTGCACCACTAGGTTCAAAACTTGGCCAGAACACAGTCTGCAAGGAGTTTGTTACCCCTGTGTCTGCATGGGTTTTTTTTAAATCCCAAAAACATGCAGGTGGGTTAATTGGCTTTTCCTCGAAATTGGCCTTAGACTGTAAATGACATATGGTCATGGTAGGACCTTTTTTTTTGGAAAAGCTAAGTTTTTCTTAAAATATATGTTTACTACTAAGTTGGCACCCAAACTGGCAACAAATCAAAACCTCAAAGCAAGTTCAGAAAACCAGCTAATTTCTCTGTAATCCGGCTTCTATTAGCATGCTTCTGTAGTGGAACTACGAGATACTGACATCAAGTGAAATTTGGGTATTTACACTGTTTGCATTAACTAAAATACAAATGTATTGACCTAATAATGAATACAGAGCTGTGGTATTATAAAGTGTGTTTAGCTTTCATTTGTGTTATGTGTATACCTGTAACCCTTCTATATTTTAGAGTCCTAGTACTGGTTGCTAACATGGAAACATGGATAGAAACGAGCATTGGCTGCCCAGAAAACATAAAAAAGATGTTACAGCATTTGAAAAAAAAAAAACTCTTGATTGGTTTTCTTGTACAAGATGGACAAAGTAATCGGCACGTTCTCTCGTCTTTTCTGACAAGGCGACAACATATGCTTATTTTTTTTTTTTTTTTTTTTGCTGCTAGGGAAAAATATCCCCTTTGGAAGTGACAAATGTGAAAGATTGAAAGGCTGTGTGATATTCTCAGAGTTATATTAAGTCGCTTCATGTAAATTAATATTAATTGAATGTGTGACACTTAATAGTCATCTTTTCAGTTTGTGTGTCTGAAGGATGTGATGGAACAGCTGCTGGGGAGATGTAGCTGACAATTTGCTGCGTAGGCTAACATCGGAAGAATGAACTTTATTTTGCACGGGGATACACTATATGTCTGACCAAAATCAAAACAAAGATGGAGGTTTAAGAAGATATTTTTGTCTTTAGTGTTTTCCTACAGGGAAAAATTAGTTTAGGTATCATCAGTGGATTTTGGTATCTCTAGGGAGAACTAGACATAGCCTACCCAAGAAGACACATCTGCCTGCTGCTTAAATAAGCATAAGAGCTCTTTTACACTTTAGTAATGTGGTGCTTTTTACTAAAAATGTACATGCACATACATATGTGTTTTAATGCAATGTAAACATAGTGCATTCTGTGATTTTTTTAAATGAACTGCGAAAAAAGGCAGCATGATTGCTCCAGTGGCTAGCACTTTGCCTTGCAGAACCAACTTTAAAATCTGCCCAGGACGCGATCTGCACCAAATTTACATGTTCTCTATATGTTTGCATAGATTTCCTGAAAGCATTCCAGTTTCCCCCCATCTCTATGCAGTTAGGTTAACTGGCCCCCCACAAACTGCCTACAGTGTGTAAAAATAGGCAGCAAGGCTGCTAAACACAATTTGGATATTTTATCATAACAATTAAAGATTAAAACAAAATAAATAATTATAACAAAGACAGAGTAAAGCGTGTAAATGGCATTCCATGTGGTGTCTTTGGAATGCCACTAACATTAAATGGCAACCCATTGCATCAACACGTGCTGTGCTTTGCAGCATGTTGCATTCATGCATGTGCTTTTACATTGAAATGCATGCTTCAATACAGTG
>NC_092871.1:17774393-17787257 GCF_032062135.1 Pyxicephalus adspersus
CCCACCCACTCTCATCGTAGGCTCAGACCTGCGATGGGAGAGTGGGCAGGTTCTGGCATAATGGCGTCACTCTGGGGGAAGTTTCTTCCCCTTTGAGTGACACACGGCTCCCCACAATGCGCGATCGGGAGTCTGTGCATTTAGTGGTCTGTAGGTCTGAAGAGAGGGTAAAAAACATGCTGTGCACCAGAAGCATGGAAAAGCCATCAAGTTTTTGGCAGTGGTGACTTTTCTCATCTTGATGTTTAATAGGAAACCTAGATGGAGCCCACCCAGGAAAACACTTCTTTCTACTTTTTCAAGCAGAACTTTCATTTAAATAATAAAATTACACTTACCTTTACATCCACAGATCCCGCAACAACTGGCTACCATTTAGTCCAGCACCATCCCGGGCTCTTTCTTCATCCTGCCTTGGACAAACCACTGGCCACCATCTTATTCCTTCATCTTCTGGGTTTTTGCCTACTTCACCTGATCTTGAGAGACAATTCCTCCTGTAAATGTAAAAAGAAGGGTGCCCATCTCACTGCACATGAGTGAGATCGGCACTTTTTTTACATTGTGAGAAAAGCCCATCTGCACATGTCTGAGATCAGCCATGTGGAGAAGGAACAGTCTGAAGAAACAGCTCTGGGCTTCCCATTCAGTATTTTCCACTGTAGCAGTAATGCCATATTTTGCTTTATATAAATGTATTATCTACTTTTTTTATATAAGGTAAAAAATGTGGGGATACATAGATAACTGGCCAGAAAGGATACCCATGTCTTGTGGAATGACAACTACAAAATTACAAGGCATATATACCATATTGCCTTCAATTCACTTGTCTACCAGGTGGTTGCCCTCTTTTTTTATTTCTCAAAGGAAAGCAAACCAGCTTTATCCTTGGACAGTGCATTATACATTCTGGTCCATATTCATTTACATCTGAATTTATTAACATAAAAAGGACAAACTGGTTTCTAGGGAAGTAAAAGCAAATATTAATCTAACAGCTGGCATGTTGCTTCTTGTACATATTATTCCTCTTAAAAGTGGTCATTAGCCCTCTTCACCCCACTTTTCACTTGGCTTCTGATAATAATCCCTTTAGTATTTTCAGTTCATTGAAGCGCTCTAGGGAGGAGAATACCGCATGTTTTAGACAATCGTGTACTTGGCTTTTGACACCATAATTTTCCTTAAAGCAACACCTGTGAATCATTTTGTGCCCGGTGGTCTTTTTTTGAAAAGCTCTCCATCTCAAACTTTGGCTTCAAAACTGTCCCGGGGTTTGAGAAGAGAAGTTCTTTTAGCATTGTGAAGAATCGTACCTCTTTGTATGGATCAAATTATTTTTTCTGCCAAGTGGGGAAATGAAAGATCCATACTGGGAAAGGAAATATGATGTTCATTTCACTATAAAACTGTCAACAAAAAACATTTTTAGACTACAATAGAGGTATCTAAAGATACATTTCTTGTTTTTCTTGATTTTCCCCAGTTTCTTTTTCGAGAACTGGTAGCCTATATTTCTTGCTTTGTCTGTTCTTCTTAGTTTTGCTTCTTGTCATTTATTGTTTTTTCCTGATTCTGAATTAAAGAAGTCCTAGTTGATTTACTAAAATCTATCTTTCTATGAAAATTCACTGTATCAAACCCAAGTGGACAAAGAGAAGTCAAAAATATTACCAATCTTAAAATCTTCTACATTTAAAGAAATCATCATATTTAGTAGTTTTCTAGGCTTATACACTTCTCTGTTTACCGGTTTTACTCTCTTTAAAAAGGTTCCTACTCATTACAATTAACTAATTGGAAATCATCATACATACAGAAAATCATTCTCGTGAACTCCAAAAATACTGCATACAGTACTTGAATATTAGTCCGCAACTGCACAGCTACCCCTGAGGAAGCTCTTAGTCGGCAAAACGCGTCAGGTTCACAAGCTGCGCACAAAATACCATATATATTGCAGAACTCGCGGTTGACACACATTCCTCAATGTGTGTCCATATTAGGCTTTACAGTTGATTAGTGCCATTTTGTCCGACACTATATTGGATCAAACAAATGATCCTGTATAGTTTAATATTGTTACATGTATTCTACGAATTATTTATCACTGAATACAACTTTATTGTTTGCCAAAAATCCCTGCTGTCTCACGTTTTTCCTATATACCCAGTCAATATCCTCAAGATGGACACTTTTATCAACCAAAGACCAGCATCCAGTAAGTATGTCACCAGTAAATGATGTTGGCCCATGAAATATAACCCTCCAATGCTGCAAACTACAAAAGAAAGAATTGGTGCCATTGGGCCTCATGAAAGTTCTCCAAGGCTAGAGAAGATAGACTATCATGTAAGAACCTGGGTGATCCAGCAAACCTGAAATGGATCTGTTCCAGGATTTAAAACTTTTGCCAACAGTATAATGGTAAAATATTTTTAAGATTTCAGACTATTCCTGATTTGCTAGATCACTCAAGTTCTCCTACGATAGTCTATTTTCTCCAGCCTTGGCAAGCTTTTATAAATCAGACCCGTGCTGTCACCTGACTGCTCATTCTGTTTGGTAATTTGACTTTTAAAAAGGATTGGCTGAGAATAGAAAATGTGAAAAATTGAGCTTTCAGTTCAGAATGTATACCCAGTTCAGTTCAGAAAGTTTACAGCAACCTTATATCTTGCGTTGTTTTCCCCAAGTTCTTCATGTACAACTCTGCTCAGTGCCAATCATTTTCATCATGTCATGTTCTCACATTTTGTTCCATCCATCTTAATTGGAAGCTTTCTTTTCTCAAATGATCAGCGGGGATTCTCTTTTCTCTAAAACCTGTTAGAATAATTAGAGCCTCATTGTAGTGATACTGTAATGGGGTCACAGGAATGATGTTGTTAGATTTTACTGCAAGCCTTTTGATGGATATAAAGGCCAAGCTATCTCTGGAGCAAACTTTACAGAAGCAATTAAACTATTTACAATTTCTATTGATGCAGGTTTTTAGGGTGGGAATCTCATGAGGAGAGATGATGCGGTCCACAGATGTGTACAGGTTGCATATTTGCCTGGATTCCAAGATTCCCTTGTACAAGGTTCTTGCTTCTACAGAGCTCATTCCATTTTGCTGTGTCCTCTTCAGTCTTGCACATGAATCATTTTGATTGTGGGAATACAAGGTAGGGGTGAGCAAAGAAGGTACAAATATCTGTGCAGAAATCTCACAAGAGAGAAAAGAAAATCAGGTGATTGAACTGACTGTGTCCCAAGACTGAATGTTAAAAAAATAAAATTATAAAGAAACAAATTACTGCTTTACTGTCCTACCTTCTCTTTAGCCGGTCCTAGTTCAACGTTTCCTTCATCTGAATGTTAAAACATTTTTTACATGGTTACATAGTAAGTCAGGTTGAAAAACCCACTAGTGAAATAAACATATCCCAGATATAAAACCCTATGGACATAGTTGGTCCTGAGGAAGGCATAAAAATAAAACCTGGTGCAATTTGCTCCAACAGGGGAACAAATTCCTTCCTGATTCCATGAGACAATCAGATGTTCCCTGGATCAACAGTCTGTAACCTTTCCTTAAAAGCTTTAATACCCAGTTATATTCTGTGCTTCTAGAAAAACATCCAGCATTTTCTTAAAGCAATGTTTAGTAGTTGCTGAAACTACTTCCTGAGGGAGCTGATTCCACATTTTCACAGACCTTACAGTGAAGAATCCCTTCCTTATCCGGCACTTAAACTTCTTTTCCTCCAGATACAAAGAGTGACCTCTTGTTCTTTGTAATGATCTCAAAGTGAATAACGGGGAAGAGAGTTCTCTATATGGACCATTTATATATTTTGTGATCATGTCCCCCCTTAAACATCTCTTCTCAAGGGAGAATAGATTCAGTTCAGCTAATCTCTCCTCATAGCTGAGCTCCTCTATTCCTTTTATTAGTTTAGTCGCCCTTCTCTGCACTCTCTCCAATTCCACAATGTCCTTTTTGTCAACTGGTGGCCAAAACTGGAGTGCATATTCTATGATCCTGTATAGTTTATTATTGTTACATGTATTCTACTAAATATTTATCACTGAATACAACTTTGGTTGCCAAAAAACCCTGCTGTCTCACGTTTTTCCAATATACCCAGTCAATATCCTCAAGATGGACACTTTTATCAACCAAAGACCAGCATCGAGTAAGTATGTCACAAGTAAATGGTGTGGGCCCACGAAGTATACCCCTGTATTCTGGAGGGAGAATGAACAGGTAGTTATTTTGTGATAGTGCAGAGGACGGGATTACCGGCCAGATAAGCATCTCCTAACAATGTGTCAAGAAATTACTCTTCCCAGTGGAAACATAAAGAGCAATAAAATCTTGATAAAGAGTCTAACCCTGCCTACTTAATCCAAACTGAAAAAAAAAATCTTAGGGGGTTCTTATACCCCAGCAGCCATTCTTATTCATCCAGGAGTAAGCACTTACTCTATGGTTAGCAAGGTTTGAATAAATGCTGCTGCCAGGGCTAGCTATAGTTAGGAGGGTGGGCTAGCAGCACTGACACCTATCGAACAGATAGAACAAAACACTTTTATTACATATTTAAAGGTTCAAACAAGTGGTGTTTGGTGTTAGGGTTACCATTTTAACACTTTTATTTACAGGAATATTTTTCTTCAACTTTAAAAAAAAAAATGAAAGCCCATCAAAGCAGGTTTGCTGATTGTAGCTTTTTCCGAACCTCATTTGGTAAAGTCCAGCCAGTATACTGGAGCCAACAGTGACGTATTAGTAAAACTTAGGTCTGTCCAACTAACCTGTCAATTTGAAGTTATAGATAGTTATGAGCCGCCATCACAGAGCAGAGGAGAATAAATAATAAGATCTCTTTCATATACCTGAGCAGTTGGAGATATTGGGCAGCTGTTCTCTTTCTGGACAGATGTTATATAAAACCAGTTATAGACATCAGGACACAAATGGCTGCATTACGCTGCTGTGTACACAGAGGCAGATCAGGTCCCCGACAGACAAAGCGAAGATTATGTTGTAGTGTGCTGTACCATAGCTGTCTCCACAGGGGAAAAGGATAGAACATATCTTAAACAGGATGCTACATGGCTGACAACTGCAAGAAATTCTAGTAAAAACAGATAAACATCCCGAGGAATGATGTTGGATTGACCTTTTCAGTGCAGTATTGGGAGAGTTTATCGACTGATCGAGTAACTGTATGACGTGCAGGCAGGGCAGTCTCGAGGCAAGGCAAATAAGGCACTATAAAAATAAATATCAGGGTATAAAATAAGTACAGCATTTCATGTCTTGCTATAATATTTCCTTGCAAACTGGTTACTGTTGTATGTTTTGGTCATTGTGCATATTTGTAAGTGCTCCCTCTGTTGGCTCTGATGACTCCATTGCTTCCTCTGTGTATCAGGGGCCATGTATTGTCTTTTCAGGGGCCATGTATTGTCTTTTCAGGGGCCATGTATTGTTTTGGCCAACCTATATCTTTAATTGGCAGGATTAGATATATAAAAATATGTATGCCACATGAACAATATTTGTTTGCTAAACAAATTAAATTTTTTAACTTCCTACCTTTACAGGCATGGTTTAAAGGTATACAAGGAAGAAGTATCTGGATCAAAACCTTACCTACTGTCAGACCTATCCGTATGTGTCTTTGATGAGATCTGTAATAGCCAATATACAGTCGTGTGAAAGATAAGAACACCTTAAGGAACCAATTGGGTTTTTGACAAATATGAACAAGTAAACATTAGTGCAGACTTTCTCAAACTTTTTAACATAAGGGGAAAACTTAAAATAAATTCTAGGTATTCAGGGAACCCCTGCTATAAATTTAATATCCACAGGTCACATTAAATTAACATGATGGTCAGTTGGATGAATGCTTCTTACTCCCTCTTCCATGAAAAAGTTCCTAAGTTACAATATGTTTGTAGGTTTTGAGTTTGGAATCCCTAAAACATTACAATTGGATTCAAATCACGATTTTGACTAGGCCAGTTCATATTCTCTCGGCCATGCTTGGGGATATGCAACCAGTAGGTGGCGCTATGGTTGTGAGAGCCCTGAAAAGGCCCAAGGCGCAGAGTCCAAGCAACAGCCTGACTTTCTCCAGAGCCTCTAGTGGTAAGGATGTTGTGCTGCAGGCTGTTGCCAGGTTGCACTCCTTGGGCACACCTGAGTGCAGAGAACCATTTGCAGTACCTAGTCAGCGGTCAGGAGAATAGTTAAAGAAAGCCAGGTTCAAGGCAGGCAGCAAACAAGCGATCTCCAAAATAAAGCCAGGGATCAAGTACCAGAAACAAAACATAGGACACACGGGAAGACACCGGAGGCACAAGTGACACAGGGGTCACCAAAGACTCAGGGGAACAAATGAGACACAGGTAGAGACTAAAGGCATGGGGGTCTCAGAAGACAAAAAGGAAAGAAGTAGACATAGGAAACACTAGAATAGCACAAGAGAACAAGATTGTGAACAACAGACTGGACAACAAAGGGTTAGCACAGGAGTGGAAAATAGTCGGACAACAAGTGAATAGGAAATGCTTAGAAGAGCTAGGGGGGCTCCCCAGTAGTCCGTAGACATATTACTTGAGTGTTGTGTCTGAGCCAGCTAAATAGCCAAGGGCTAAGAGGCTATCTCCTGGTTTGCTGGCAGGAGGGGCTATGTTGATTAAATTCGGAGGAGCAGGTGTTCCAGAGGTCAGATCTACCTGCATGCACGAAAAGGCGGTGTGACACCTTTATTCATTTTGTGTCATTCCTTGGTGGATTGGCCAGTATGCTTTAGATTGTTTTTGTGGTGAAATATGTATTTCTGGTCAACATCAACGTTTAGACAGATGGCCACCCATTCTCCTCAAACTCTCTTCTGACAGCAGGGTGACCAGACCCCAACGCAGCAAAGCAACCCTAAACCATAACTTTTCCATCACCATGTTTAAAAGTTAGTATGGGGTTCTTATTCTGGAATGCTCTCTTTGGTTTGCACCAAATATGTCCACTGTTACTGTGTGCAAACAACTTTGATTCAACAGCCAACAAGGCATTGTTCTATAAGGCCTGGTCTTGTCCTATAAGTTCTTTGTCAGTGTTTCCCAACTTTATTAACACGGGGGGACCCCATAAAATAATTTTCAGGATTTCAGGGAACTACTTCTATAAATACTAAATTTACAGCTCACCTTAGTACCTTAGTATCTATGGTCAGTTGGTAAAATGCCTCAGAAATTGCTGGTCATTGAGAAGAATGGCCCCCCTTACACACAGCCAAAAAAGATCCAAAAAACTGACCTGAGAATCACAAACTACTAATTCCTAAAGGAACTCCTAGCAACCTCTGGTGGAATGCTAGGGTTCCAGGGAACCTAGGCTAAGAAACACTGCTGTATGTTAAACCATAGTCTTGTTCCTATGTTCTTTTTGGACACCAAATTCTTTTCCTGGCAAACTTGGAAAAGGTGTGCAATCATAAAGCACTAAACGCACTATACATTTTGACACCAGTTGATACCTGTTCATTTTGCCATAAGATTATGGGGTTCTTGGAAACTATTTATTATTAAGCAGTTATCTCTTTTTCTGTACTTACTGGGTCAGCTAGCCCTGGTCAAATTACAGTCATTTGACTCTTGCAGTCATTTGAATTGAAATCTATTCCATTGTAGATTATTTTCCTAATGGTGGAATTATTAAATTTTAAATAATTTGTCGACCTTTAAAATCTATTTCCAGACTCGCAGACAATCTTTTTTTTCTGAGGACCTTTCAGATCTTTTGTTCTTGGAATGATGGTGCCATATACATCAATAGCAAAGAGAACACCAGACCTTCTACATCTGACGTTCATTGACACCTAATTTATTTCATGTAGGGTATCACCAGCCATCACCTAAAGGGAATAAATGCAGATAGTAGTGAGCAGTTCAGTGCCTTCTCCTGCTGTCCACTCCTGCTATCCAAACATGGTTCCCTTAGTTCAGTGGTTGGGGTGGCTGGTGTAAGCCTCCTGGTAACTACTAAACACCCAGTATTTTTAAATAGGACCACGGGAGTCTGTAATGAAGTGATTCTGACATTAACTAAACATTCTCTGGTGGAGAATAAATTACTGCCATTGAAACACATCTAGTAGATTCTCCATCAAAGAATATTCTGTGAATAATAAATTCACCCCTTTATTATTAACTCTTTATTTAAGTTGAAATCTATAACATTATTTTGTTTTTTTGGTGGGTAGTGTGCATGATACACAAAGGGTTAATGATTGCGGATCAACTTTGTCTCTAAGTATACCTGTACAAAAGATCAAGCTCTAAAATAAAAGGTCTTTTTTGAGTCAATTGTTCATCCGTTTATTGCTAGCAATACAAGTATTGATCTTATCATTTGATGAACGAATCGTTTCCATATTGCATTTAAATCCGTCATTTATTGAATGTTCTTTTTGCCACTTTTGTAATCCTTTTCCACTGATTTTGCTGCATTGAACCGAATAGTGAAAACAATTAGATGGACTGAAAAAATTCTGTTGTTTTTTGGAAAAGATTGTTCAGGCTATTGTTGGCATCAGCATCATTATGATTGATTTATATTCACAAGAAGTGCTAGCTGTGTCATTTCCAGGTGAATAGGCCAATTGATTGAAATGCAAAATTATTGTTTCCACTGTCACTTTTGATTTCTGACATTAAAGCTGAACTTTAAGCACATATAGAAATATACTTTATTGCAGATCTGCTTAAATACATTAATAAATAAATATTATTTATTGCTACCAGCGTATTCGACTTAGTAGTGGCATGACTTTCAACAATACAACAGATTTTCCCCGGGCGAGGGAAGGAACATGGTGCATGCAAATATGCTGACATTTTCATAGTAGAAGAAAAAAAGAGTAAAAACCGGGGTGTCACCTGCTGCTCCTTCACTGTCAAACCAGCAAGACGAGGTTAAAAAGATGATTCCAATTCATCACTGCTACAGTTTCCAGGCCAAAACGGTGTCATCCACCTTTTTGGTATTATCTACAATTGTGCTATATGTAAATATCATTAGACAGAAATAGAAATCTTTTTGCAAGTAAAACAGCATTCATACATGTGTTTTATCTGTGTATCAATCTGTTTGCCTAAAGTTTAAGTTTAAAGGAACAATATAAATTATTATAGCATATAAATATAAAATGGCTACAACAGCTATTTTTTAATTTTTTGGTGAGATGTTCCCTAAGGGTTAATTACGACATTGCAACTTTTCTCATAAATTAGGATGAGCGAGCGAGATTAATACATTCGATCTCACAGCAAATCAGGCCTTTCTCGCTTACCGAAAATGTGAGGGAGAATGGCCTTCTGATTCTCCTGAGAGGTCGAGCTCTCGATGAACAGGTGGATTTCCATTGCATGATGAAGCCCTGGAAATTCTCTGTGATCCCCGACCACTAGAGGTTAATTAACCTGTAGTGCCCTGGGGATTGCAAACAGGAGGATTCGCAGGGAATCCTGTGAATCCTCCTGTTATAATTTCCTCGATCTTTCGATGGTTTTGCGAAATTGGTTCGCCGAAATTTCAGGGAACCATCAGAATTTGCAGTGATCAGAAGCTGGAGTGTGCAGAGGTGACCTTTTTAATGTTATCCATAGTTTGGTGAGGAATGAGGAATTGCCTTGTAATGTTTTCATGTGCAACCAACATGGTTTATTGGTTCGCTGCTCTGTACTCTAGATAGACATCTATAAAGATTGGTGGGTGCCTAGGCATTGTAAAATATATATTCACTGTTGCTTTTTTGTTTAGTAACTATATTCTACAGGCACCATTTTTAAATGTTTTATGTACCACATTTAAGCTTGTGATTTATTGGAGATTAGCCAGCCAATTCTTTAATTTAATGCTTGGTTGGTTTTTAATGATGGCCCCTTAAGCCATAGTGAAAGGGAGACTTAATTGCTGGGAGTTCAGCAATTTAGGGGCGTACAGGTTTTATGTGAATTTAAAGTTGTTTAAAGCTGTACTTTCATGATAAGCAAACATTGTCTAATTAAAGAGTCCTGTGCATTCATACTTCCTATAAATAATACATAATTTTTCCTACCCTTTACTTACTTTTACTTACTATACTGGATTGACCTGAAAAAGTTTGCCTCCTGACCGTCTCCAGCCAACCTGACTGAGCTTGAGAACAATTGCAAAGCAAAATGGTAGAAAATCCCCCATTCCAGGTGTGCAATGCTTGTTGCATTATACCCAAAAAGACCGAGGCTGTAATTGCTGCCAAAAACGGTATGAATAATTATGTAAATTTATTATTTCAGTTTTTTCCTTGTATACATTTACAAAATTGTCTAAAATTCTGTTTTTACTTTATCAGTATTGGGTACTCAATGTAGGTTATTGAGTAAAAAATAATTTAAACCTTGTAGTATCGGGCTGCAACAAAAAAAATAAAAAAGAGAAGGGGGTCTGAATACTTTGAAGCCCACTTCCAGGCTAACTCATTCCATGGAATTTTTGACATGGTCCTTTGACCAAACTTTCTGAAGGGGACCACTGACCTAGTGTTGCTCTTCTATCCGCAGCCACCAGTCCATTACTATCCAACTGAATTGACATCACTGTTTCTTAAGCTTAACACATTTACCAATGTAAAGCCAGTAGGAAATAACCATATCACAGACACGGTGAGATGGTCACCTGAAGTAGACCCCACGGGTTGTAAACCCAGAAGGAGAGAAGAAGAAGACCTGGCAATAGAAATAAGAATTAGGGCTTTAATTTAGTTTGCATGAAGACTCTTGTTCAAGAACTTCCTTTTATGAGTAACATCCCACATCCAGTTGTGCATTTTTGTTATGACCCTGTTACATGCTCTTCTGGTGAAGACTACACATGATCCATGTGCGTGCATAGTCCATTTTACACAGTTGCACTTAGATGTGAAAAAAGTGAAAACAATATTTACACAAAATTAGGACATTTGTTCACAATACTCCTTGGGGGTGAGTTCTACATTAAAGATGCCTTATTTATAAAGCAGCCCCTTGACAAGGGACATTGATAGTACCACCAGATTTTTTGCCTTTGTATGTTTCGTCAGCATCACGGTTTTCTATAAAAAGAAGAAATGCAATTGAAATATAAATAGGCAAGAGATAACTAACTGCCCTGGGATCTGATCTGAATGTCATGGTGATCAATATCTCCAATAATATGGTGGCTTAGATCCTGAAGTATGGTAGACCAACTGTGCAACTTGTCTGTCTTTGGTTTCTGAGATATTCTAAAAGGAAGTTCTCTGAGACTTGTATTTTCATTTTAGCCTAGGAGGACATGTGAGCTTCTTCCTTTTCTCCCCCTATTACTTTCAAGGAAAGATGTTACAGATATTACTGTTTGCTTTCTACCATCCCAGACAAAATGAAGTCCTCGTTTAAAGGGACTCCAGTTTTTAATGCAGACAGTGCTGTTGTGCATTGATCCACTCTACTATCTCTTTTGAGTAATTTGGTCTTGGACCCCTTCTCATTTTTATAGAAGTTGTAGAAATATTCCTAAACACATCCAGTCTCCTTGCATCAGGGATTGACCTACCGTGATAGGTTTGTTTATGTATAGACCAAATTTATTTTGTTTTAGACCAAATGTGGAGGCTTACAAACCTATCAGTTTACATTTTGCTTACTGTGTACCATTAAAATGATTGTCCTTTACTTTCATTCATAAAGGCTTAATGAAAAGTTTAATGGCTCTGTCCTAAGTTGGCCCTTTTTGAGATCAAGTGCATATCCTTACTTATAAGTTTGAATTTTTCAATCATAATTGATCCAATCTTCTTCCTACTCCACCATAGTTCCTTCCCCCTGAAAGCCTGCAATCAGTTCGTCTTACTTTATTTGGTGAATGATGCTAGTTCTTGCATTTCTAATGTATGGAAGTAACCTGCCTCATCAACTCTCATATCTCAAAGACCTTACTAGCTGTCCCAAAGGAACAAATGAAAATGTCTGTAAGATGTGGTTCTTAGACTACTTTTACGTCTTTCTGGGCAGTTTGGAAACCTCACGCTCTTGAGAAAGCTAGCCCCCGTCTTTCTTGTTGTTTTTTCTTTCTGTATCCTTCCTCTTCGTTTTCTCTTTTTCTCTCAACTGTTTTCCTTTAAACTACATGTTAATATACTCATCTTATGTGCCACCACTCCCTGTCGCACCCCTATTTATGTTGGTACTAGGGACTATTCTGAGGCCAGACCACATATGGCTAACACTTTACACCTGAAAAATAAATAAATAAATAAAATCCCTCAAACTGAGAGTTCTCACCATTGAAAATAACCTTGGTTTTTGTTCTGGAGCCAGATCCCTTTAATAGGGAAAGAGACAGCAAAATAAAAACCTGACGAGGGGCTCAGTCCTTACTTTTTCTATCCAAACTGTAAAAAACAAAAGAAAAACTGTTACCTAGTGATAAATGTGTTACCTAGACTTAAACTATTTTAGACACTTCCAGTAGACAGTGAGAAAAAAAGTTGCAGAGAGCTGTTTACAGAAACCTTACGTTTCTCATCTAAAACAATCTCTAGATTTTGGTTTTAGACTCAAAAATGCAGATTGAGGTACAATAAGTAGATTTAAAACAATATTACAGGTGTATTAGCATTTCACTCATTGATTTCATACCTGCGTCACATGACCTTAACATAGAAGGTGTACCCTGGAAGGGTGATGTAATTCAAAATGCTGATTAGAATCTGTTTTTTATGCTGCACATTCATTCTATACATTTTTGATTACTCCAGGTTACTGGGGACCCTCTGTAGAGTACCCTAGAAGCAC
>NC_092871.1:17790709-17861123 GCF_032062135.1 Pyxicephalus adspersus
GTTTTTCTTATATGAAAGGGGGTTGCTGTTTTGAGGGTGGGGAATTTATTGGTGGCAGCAGCGAAGGTTTTTACATATGCCTTACACTGGTCATGGTAAATATATTGTCTGTCAGGTTTAGGACCTAAGGGACCCAAACCCAAGCATATTTAATGGTCTTTAAAACAAATCAACGTTTAACCCAATATTGGGTGGTAAGTAGGTAACTAAAACTAAGAATAATTTTTACACAATGGGCCTGATTTATTAAAGCTTTCCAAGACTGGAGAAAATAGACTATTATGGGAGAAACTATGTGATCCAGAAAACATGGAATGGTTTTATTATAAATCATTTGCTATTAGTTGGCAAATGTTTTTAATTCTGGTCCAGATTCATTCTAGGTATTCTTGATCACAAAGGTTCCTAAATTATAGTTTATGATATCATCCATGATATCTTCTCCAGTTTTGAAAGCTTTAATAAATCAGGCCCATTGTGTATTGGATAACTGTTACAGAAGTAAAAAAAAGGCCCGCCATATTTTAGAAATGAAAAACTTGAAGAAAAGTAAAATACTGGTATTTGACTAGCAGAAACGGTAGGAGGAATTGACTTATCAAGACAATGTGAGGAAATGTATAGGTTATTGTCTGATCACAATACTTATAATGTTCTCTAAAATAATTCCCATGGTTAAAAAGAACAAAGGGTATTGAGTAATAAAGGTCAAACAAAACAGGTTTTTAACCAAAAAAGAAGCTAGATATTTGGTTCTTTCCAACAGCAAAATGAAAAAAAGCAGCTTTTCAAAATGAAAAATGTTATAATTCAAAAGATTAAAGAAAGATTTATTTGTGCTTTTGAAAGCAGAGCTTGTTCTAAAAAGGAAGGTCAGTTTATTATGTCAGAATTTTTTTACTTCGACCAACATGTAAGATAAACGGACCAATGAATCCCAAAGGTGCTGTGATTCTGCTAAACAATTAATATGTTCACCCCAATCTTATTCATTTTACATTCCTGTTGGGACATGAAGATGGAGGGACAGTATGGCTTCAAAGCATTGCCTATATGTAAAATCTGAAGGCTGAACAGCAAATTACTGTGTTCATCATATTTTTCTTTCTGGAACATAATTCCTCCCCCTTTAATGGTCAGTCCATTGTACTGCCATATATGTAATTTATCTAATATTCCATTGTAGTTGATGGTATGTGGCTATTTTCCATGCAGGTAGTCCTTGGTATAGTTCTTTAACTCTACCCACAAAACTGCCACGTCCTTTTCAATGTGAAAAAGGAGGCAAAATCAGCTCTGTGTCCTTTGTCTGATTGTGTAGCCTATTCTATTCGCTCTGCAATCCTCAAGACCGTTGTAATTATTGACATTATTTTTACGCCAAGCCATATCATTATACAATCAGGACAAGACGTAAAACATATCATTTCCAGCAATTGTGTCCGCATTTAGATTTCAAAGCGGTAATCTGAATTTTCCAAGGTGAAAGACCAAAGGGGAACCATTCATCCTGAGGCCATTATTTAGGTGTCACTCTGCGGCCTGCAGTATGCTGAACTCTGCGGCCTGTGATTACTGTATTCAGGCAATGCTGCATTATTTCATTGTGGTTTCAAAGCATTTGTTATCAAAACGGTGAACTTGTAAATGCATTGATGTATCTTGACAAAAATTACCCTGTTCTTCAAAGACTGCGTTTTCTAAAGATGTAACATTGTGTGAAAGGTGGAGGACTTTCTCTGTGCATTCACCCCACTCTGTGCAATCAGTGCCGTTCCTATTATTGTAAATTGTATTATGCGCACGTCTCACAGACAGAAAACACCTCCCAGAGTCGGCAATCATCCCCTGGATAAGAATCCAAGTTCACGGTCTGCAGCTATTAATGAACACTTACAAATTAAAGGAGAGTACAGTATTCATCCACGGTCATGAAAAATACTTTAATACCACGCGTTTCGCTCAATATAAAAGGAAAGTGGGGAGAGGATGGAGAGAGAGAACCAAAATCAATTTGGTCTTTTTTTTGCGCGCTGTGGAATTTTAGAAGACCTTGACTTCCATGTTGTTATTGTAAGCGACCTTTTAAATTACAAACAATCTGTTTCATCCATTCGAGTAAATGGGGAGTCTACGCTGGTGCACAGAGAATCAATATGAATGATGCCTGCTCCACTATTTCACTGAGGTATGGCTTCCTGTGGGAGTCTAATAGGTGCTTTGCGGGCAGTGGGTGGAGCTGGAAGGTGTAACTTTGGCCATATTGGATCCTGGTATGGCCAGTAACTTGGCAAGTAATAGGTAAAGGGGAAGCAAAGCAGAAAGTGGAGAGAGGTGCGATTAGGAACTACCACAAAATAGGTAGTTCACAGAAAAGATGTTAACTCTTATCTACTGAAAACACCCAAAAATTGGTATTCCTTTCAGCTAGATTCCTAATTCAAATATCGCTGTTGGGCTGCATGGCAACATTCTGACCTCTTCTATAGATAAACCAAATCAGCTTAAATTAGGATCGCCCTAGTTCAGTGTTTCTTCAACGTTTTAACATAGGGGAACTGCTAATAATAACTTTCAGGTCTTCAGGAATATATACTATACATATATATAATATATATATGATTATTATTATTATATATAAATTACTATATCCACAGCACTGCATTAGTGTGGTGGATAATAGAAAAAATGTCTCTTACATTGCTGGCCAGTGAGAAAAACAACACCCTAGAGACAACCAAAAGAACATTTGTGTCACTTAAATTGACCTGGGGGACACAATTTGCTTATTGCTCAACCCTAGTTTGTGATATAAATGTAAAGTAGCAGTAACACACTGAAAATGCCAGTCCTTTGCTCTCCTGTCCTATTAGCCTCCTGAAAGCCTGATTGGTCTATTGGCCACCCCATCCATTTTACCTAAATCCCCTTTTCTTTTCTGTCTTTATCGTGCTGTACAGGGAATTACAGTACTTGTCTAACATGTATTTAGATAAATGTAAGTATCTATGTTGGCTACTTTATAGAAACACATGAGTGATTACAAAAAAGTAATTTTCCTTAGAAACTGTAAATATCTATTTTTTTCAGTAAAAATGTTACTGTTATAGCTGAGTGTAGTAATACACTATAGATTTATTTACAACTGTGAAACCTTTATCAGCTGCAATGCTATTTACATTTGTGGAATTAGAGGGTCTTTTTTTCCACCAATTGCACATGCTTTACTTGTTTAAGAACACATGTTCAAAGTCATACAAATCGTGTGACACCAGCAGTCTTTTGGATTTATATTAAGTGAATGTCTTGTATAGTTTATTAGCTTTTCTGCTAAACAATAAATTCATACACAAAGAGTAGAATCAGGTAATACACTGAATTGTATGATTTGCCTGTAATTCTTCTTTAAACATTGAGTTTGTTTCTAGTTTTTGTGTCAGTACAGGTGCACAGGTGGTGAGCACATTGGGAGGTCTCAATTGCTTTCTTATTTGTTTTAGAAAAACAAAAGCTTCAACCTTTTCACCCCAAAGTTTACGCTCAATTATCAATTGGCAGTTTGTTCTGTTCTTTTTTTTTTTGGATAAAATACAGAAGCGTTATAACTATTACAGTGAGCTACACTACATTCCGTAAAGCATATTCCCTGCATTCTTTAAGGTAAATTTATAGTGTATATGGTAACCTACCCTCTACCAGTAATCTATACTCCTCGATATGAAGTCTGTCTATATTTTGGCCTCCCTATTTTAGGAATGCATCCTGGACAAGCACCGGTATGGTGTGGGCTCAGTGGATAATGCCTCTGCTCCTTCTCATGTGACCATGTTTAACCTTGCAGATTGTCTAAGTCCCAGTGCTGGCACATGATCCTCCAAAAGGGGAAGCCCTGTTCAATTAGCAGAAAGGGACATATATGGGTGATTATACCTTCCTGCAGAAATTGGTATTAGAAATATTGTGGCACATACCTCTTGAACAAAGAAACCCGAGTTCAATTAACAGAAAGGAGCATATATAGGGGAATTTTCCTTCCTGGGGAAATTGGCCATTGGATGTATTGTGGCACATGCCCCTCATATTAAGAAGCCCCAGTTCAATTAGCAGAAAGGGGCAATTATGGGTAAATATACCCTTCTGGGGAAAATGGCTATTCGAAGTATTTTTGGCACATGCCCCCATATTAGGAAGCCCCTGTTCAATTAACAGAAAGTACCATATATGGGGGAATTGACCTTCTTGAAGAAATTGGCAATTAGATGTATTGTGACACATTAGGAAGGCCTGATCAATTAGCAGAAATGGGCAAATATCGGTGATTATATTTTCCTGGGGAAGTTGTCTATTGAAAGTATTGTGACACATGTCCCCAATATTGTAAAGCCCCGGTTTAATTAGTAAATATGGGTGAGTATACCTTCCTGGGGAAATTAGCTTTTGGAAGTAATGTGAATGCCACGGCTGAACTCCATCCTAAAATGTTAGTTGTCTGGCTCTTTTTCTGACCATTTGGATATTGAATTTTGAAGCACTGACAACAAAATTTGTAGATCGGGAAAACCAGAGGAATGAGAGAGGGAAGACATGACAACCAAACGACTAGCATTCGCTAAGCAGTAATTTCAGCCTCCATGTTACTTCTAGGTAAGATTTTCCTGCAGCTAATCATATGTCCTTAACTCTGTACTTGAGTACAGTACTCTTTGGGTGAAAACACCTTTAAAAAATAAAAGTCACAGGAAAAAAAGCCAAATGTGCGATACATCAAACCATGCGGAGGATGAGCAATCACAACTATATAGAAGAGAAAATTAATTCGTTATTTGGGTGAAAACGTCTTTATAAAGAGAAAGGTCAGAGGAAAATGGCCAAATATACCACACATCAAACCTTGAGGAGGACGAGATACCACAGCAGAATGTTATGCTTGATTCCACTCCTGACATCCAAAAGAAGATGAGGCCACAACAGCAAAAAGATGACTAATGCTGAATAATTAAAGTGTATCTAAGGAAACACTCTTTTTCTTTAGAATTGGTTAGAGCAGCCTTTTTAAAACTTTTTAACATTGGGGAACCCTTGAAATAACTTTAAGATCTCAGGGGACCCTTCTCTAATTAGTATATCCAGAGCTCACAGTATTTTGTCTAGCAATGTCACTTGCAGCACCAAGGAGAATAAAGAAATAGCTGGAGCCCCTGCTTCCCTTTAGCTGTGCAACCTGATGTATTTTATCGGCAACCCCAGTGCTCACTCTGAGGCTGTACACAACTGAAAGGATTTTAAAGGTAGATTAGTTCCTGCCTTTCTGCTCCCAGTCACCAGTGCCTGTTGTAGCATTAAGCTAGGCTGACCTGTTGCTTGTTTGTCTGATTTACAGTAGCTGATCTTGCCTGTTTCTGACCCTAAGAGTATATGCTGCCTGGACCGACCTTTTGCCTGTAACCCCAACTCTGCTTGTGTCTTGCCCTTGTGTACCTTGTATGGTGGATTACCTTTGAATGACCTCAGGCTCTGTATAACCGCAGGCTCTTTATTCTGGATTTGTCTCTTTTGGAATCTTGGTACTGCTTTATCTGTGGGCTCCTGGTCCTCTGCCAGCCCTTCCCCAGACGCCATCCCTTGCGCACTAAATCCTGGGGGCAACCATGTGCTGGGAAACACAACCAGTCTCCCGAGGCTGAGCAGAGGCTTGCTATAGGTGAAGAGTGCAGCTTAAGATTGGGGGGACTGGTGTCCGGGGAGTACTGTTGCAGGACATTTTGGCAGCACTCAACAATAGTTTTACTCTGTTTTAAAGACCAGAGAACCATTGCAGCATCTGATAAAGCTAGATGTCCGATGTGACATTCAGAAATTCAGGTAATTTGGAGAACATTTTATCTATATTTTATCATCTTCAAATCTATGGGTCTGGCCTGTCTTGTGTCGTTGCTTTTAGGCTGAGAAGTCCCAGAAATGCACAGAAGAAGTACAAACTCTTTGCAGACACGCACACATACATGAAATATAAATAACACTAAGGGTTTCTGGGACCAGCTATCAGTATTGTGCTATAAGCTTCAGCCCACGTCAATGTTTCTTTCAGTAGGTGTTTGCGCTGACATATTGTTTGTGTTAGTGTGCAGCTCCTCTAGATATTGCTTTCAATTTGTCAGGAAGTGAAAAATGTTATACATGCCTCCAGTGAGGTATGTTTTATGGCGGTCTCACAGCCGGGTCTCAGCCTGCCTTCTGGCGATCGCTTTGTGAACAAACACACTCGGACACCAAAACAAAATGTGACATTTCTTCAGAGATCTAAAGCATTCTAACTACAGTGTATAAAGAAAGCCTCAATCTCTTCGGCTATGCCTTGATTGTATCTGATGGAGCTCATTAATATGTGGATGGATTGAAGGAACGCGCTAGTCATTGCTAGCAAAATTATATAATACCCAGGAGTGGAAAAAGCTACGTGTTCAAGGGCCTAACCTGGCCAGGAGAGACATTGGGCAAAAAAATAGAACCAACAAGAGATCTGCAGATGTAGAGGGTGAAATATTGCTTCTACCTAATGGTTTAATAATTCAGGTTTGGTTTAGGAATTAAAAAACAGTTTCCTGAGGCTTTTATTACAGCAAAGGCTCTAGTCAGAGAAAATAATTGATCAGGTGCATAATATACACTGGCAGAATACACACAGGAACAGGAAGAAGAACTGCAAACTCATTAATCACATATACCATTTCTTGTCCTGGTGCCTGGCAACTTCCCTTATGTCATTCACAATACTACAGCACATAATTCTTAACATTCCAGGAGTTTAGGCCCTGATTTTGGAAACTGTTTGAGTGTCAGTGCTGTTTGGGGTGTCTTGCATTTGAAATAGAAGGTCCTGGAATGCTCTGTCTAGAAAAGGTGGTACTCTACAAGCAATGAAGCCAAGTCTACCTTGTGGTCTGCATTATGCTTTGCTTCTTTGACTCTCTTTGTTGTACTTGCTCTCTTTTTTCTTTACTTCCTTCTTTTTCTCTTTGTATATCTCCTTAAAACTTTTCTGGTAAGGCCCCACTCACCTCCCTTTTTTGGTTTTGGTCCACCTTCTTGCCTATATAGGCCATACTGCAGTGCTACTTTTTCATCCTTATAGATATGAGTATTGTAGACTTGATCATGTATAATAAATTCAGTTATTGTTATCATTTTGCTTTATGTTATTGCCTTTATTACTTAAAAATTAATTTGTAAAACAAAAACGTTCTCTCTGATTGCTGTGGTTGGGATCTCTGTGGTACATTATCTGCCAGACTTGGTTTACAAAACTTGTGAGGTATAAGGGTGGAACTCTTTCTGTTTCTTTGCTTCACAATCCCTTGAGTAGGTCATCACTAGACTGGACTAAGTCTGGACCAGAAACATACTGGACCATATTACTGAAGGGTCATTTGCCTGATATTTTGCCAATATGCCAGTGTTTGGGTATGTGGTGTTGGCTTATAGCCTAACCACAGGCCTTGACGGCTCATTCAGACCTCTGGGAGGCTAAATTTGTAAAGTTCCAAGTTGTTCCTATGTTGATTATTAGAGCACAGGTAAAATGGAGTAGGCACAATAATCTCCCTTAATCTGGAGGTGCATTCAGAGTCTAAGTACAGAGTATACATATGTTTCCCTGAGGATAATTTAGCCAGCTATGTATGTTCATAAATTTGAACCTTATTCAGGGACTGTCAATAGGAGAATCCCCAGAATGCAGTAAATTCAACTTCTCATTGATATTCAGCAATACATATTTTGAATAGATATTCAAGCATTAGACCTGCTTTGTATTGTGACAGGGTGTACCCGTGTTTGACTAAAAAGGGCTCTAGGAAAAGTTGTATTGGTGTTCAGCTAGCTTTCATGGAAAGCCAGGTATAAGGATCCTGGAGAGTTGGGAGGGATCCATGGCCACCATGTCCATGTCCGAGATTTTACCTGGACCTGGAGAACACAGGTGGTGGGAATCATCAACAGATTGCTGGGAGCTCCTTGGCTTCCCAAAGCTTGAAAGGTAATAAGCTTCAGAGACAACTATTGGTGGAGTTACCAAGTTTTGTTTGTGCCAAATGGACTTTGTATTTTTACTGCTAGTACCAGGAGGAACCAACAAAGAGGTAGCTAGTTGCCCAGCTGGGCTATTGCTTCTTCTTTTGTTGTTGTTTCTCTGTGTTCACTGGAATCTCTTTGCTAAAATAAATAGGAAAAAAACAGACCAGGAGCCTTAATTTTGATTTGAAAATTGACCACATGCTGCCTCATTAACCAGCAGGAAGTCTGTTGCTACGAGCAATCCTCCACAGCAAGCTAACAGTATTTATTTCAAGAACAAGGTATTCATAGTCAGAGAACTCATTTGCAATGCTCAAGGTCCTTCTAAGTAGAGACATTGGCCCTGATTTATTAAAGTTCCCCAAGACTGGGGAGAATACACTTGCACCTGTGAAGCTGGGTGATCCAACAAACCTGGGATGGATCTGGTCCAGGATTCAAAGCATTTGCTAGCTGACTTTTAAATGACTTTTAAGAAATCCATTCCAGGTTTGCTGGATTACCCAGCTTCACCAATGAAGGTGTATCCTTTTCATCCTTGGAGAGCTTTATTAACCCCCCTAGCGGTATTCCCGAATCTGATTCGGGGTCGATTTGACATGCAAAAAGCAGTAATCCCGAGTCAGACACGGGGTACCTAAAAGCAGAATACAAACCCACTTACCTTGTTCCGTCGCTGTTCCCCGGAACCCTGCTGGTCCCCGCAGGTCCTGGGGACACGTCTGCCTCCTCCGATGTCCAGCGGCGAAGTGTAGAGACGTCCTACGGGGTTTCCCGGTGACGTCGGTGCAGCCGAGACTTAGCAGTGGGAAATTCAAATAGTTTTGTATTGGATTTAATACAAAATAGCTGTATTAGCTGGGTCCAATACAAAGAAACATTCATATAATATATAAATAATATATTATATATATTATATATGCTGCTGTACATTTATATTACATTATTCATTATTTTTTTATTTATTTTTTTTAACAGATTTTTAATTTTATTTTTTTTTTTCTAATTTATCATTAAATTTATTAACTATTAGAAATGTGTTGGTGAGTTATGCCTAAGAATTATAGGTCTACAATGTAAATTAAATTTCCATGGAAAAAATTGTACCACTTTTTGCATGGAAATACGGCCAGAATCAGACCGCTAGGGGGGTTAAATCAGGGCCAATGTGCTAGAGAAGAATTTGAAGAGACCCATGGCTGCTACCTATGTGAACACTCTTAGTTTCTAATGTTCAGCAAAAGTTTCAAACCCTCCATGGTGTTCCTCCTAATTATATTACAAGCCTATAAAGTATTACTACTCAGATATATTTTTTCAGATTAGTTAAATAAAAATGCATTAATATAGAACTCATATTTAGTTTCAATATAAAATCATTAAAAATACAACCTTGTAAATCTACAAGAATTGCACATAAAACAAAAACGTGCATGAAGCCCTCAAATTTTATGAACTCTGATTTGCTTATGATAATACAGTTTTTGTAAGGCTTTTTCATATCTTTTTGAGAAATCAATTGTGTTTTATCATGCATTTAGGTGTAAGTCCAGTTTTGTGCTCTCCAAGTGAATTATGTACTTTAAAGGGAATTTTTTTTTTTTTTTTTTATTTTTAGTAAATTTATTTAATTAAATCGTTTTTAAGCAACGTGATATTCCCCGTAATCGGTTTTTTTTGGAGAGCAAAGGTTAATTGGTGCAATCAATGGGTTAGATTTTTTTCAAGTTGGGTTCACTTGGGAAAATTTGTCGATCCTGGGTAAGTTATGGATATCTTTTGTGAAACAATTTATAACTACACCCCATGTTTTAGGGAGAACCTCATACTGGATTGCATGAAATCTCACTTTCAGCAGTAAGCCGACTTCTGAGAATGTTCTGTATACTTGAGGTATATAGAAAGCCTCCAGGCTACCATATTACAAGGATGCAACATTCTACTTTTTTGACATTTTGAGAATATTGCAATGTCTGCAGATTGCATGAGAAAGGTCATTTATTATAACATCAAATTATAATGTTCCTAGTAGAATTAATATGATTCTTTTTTTTTTTTTTGGAAAGTTAAGTTTTTATTAAGTGATGTGGGGGACCAAGTGGTGTCCATGTTTTTAGACCCAAACTTATCATAGCAATTGGATCTTGCATCACATATATTCATCATTCCAGCTAAGATCCCATCCTGTGAGCTGTGGATATTGAAATTATAGCAGGGGTTCCTTGAAGAGCTGAAAGTTTTTTCAAGAGTTCCATCATCTTACAAAGTTTGGTAAAATCCGCCATAGATAATGGCTTTATCTGCTTTTCTTTACAAAAGGATGGCACTATTTATATTTAGTTTTTTTTGGGGGGAAGGGGTTAGGCAACTTCTTTCACTGAGATACTGGCCCAGATATCACATATTTATTAGCTGTCTAACACAAAAACCCCACTGCAGCCTCTCTCCTTGGGTACAAAATTGCATGTGGAATGTTGGAAATGATCACTATGGAGAAGGAGACTGTTGAAATGCTTCTCTGTGTTAATTTATAGTGGTAATTTGTAATCAATGACAACTCTAGTATTTCTTTCTGTAGTAGTTTTCATGCACTTTTGCCGAACCTGAAGGTGGATATGCCCGGCCATGAAACCTATTCTTTTGGCCACATCCACACTTTGCATTGCTATAATGAAAGAATTTTGTTACCACTCTGCCCACAGATCCTCTGTCCAGCAGTTTGCGGCATCCTCTGCCTTTTTTTAGCTTTGCAGAAATGTGCATTTCATAACATCCTCTACACCTACTTTGAGGCTGTGTACAGCTGAAGGGGATTTCAGGATATGTGCTGCAGCCATTGAGCAGACTAGTTCCTAGTTCTAATCTTGTCCTGCTATTGGCTGCTAGTTTATTTATACCTCATTTGTTCTAGGCTCTGGTTGCTGGATCCTTAGCTTGCTATCTGAGATTTAATCCTGCTATATTCTGCCACATGAAGCCCTTTTGGATACCTTACCTTGGCCTGACCTCTACTATGCATGTCTGCTGCCTGCCCTGATCCTTACTTGGACCTGAACTACCTCTGCCTAGCCCCTGCTCTGACCGGTGCCTACACTCTGACTATTCCATATCCTGACCTCAGTCTCTCTGGACCTTGCCTCTCACCAGCATTTGAATCAGTTCCTGATCTTGGCTGTCCCTACACCACCTACCTCTGTTTCACTGGCACCTGGTGAGGAGAGCCTGGGGGTCACAACCTAGTATTCTCCCCACAGCAAAGTAGTCCAATGCCCACTAGGGTCACTAGCCCATTACCCCTTGCAAGGTGTTCTGAAGAAGACCAGGGGACACTTAGACACTGCGTCTCGGGTTATCCTGCATCACTTGCCAGGAGGAGCAGCCCTAAGGAATATTAAGGCTGCTGGAGCAGGATAGCTTGTTTATATTTACCAGGTTGGTGGGACACCTTTATACACTAAAATTCAGGCATCTTTCTTTTTTTTTTTACATGAGTTGCTAGCTACTCCAACAGCTCATCAAATGGATTTCCTCACTGCATACACTTGAATAGACCCTTCATCTAACCCCAATATAGGGGACGGTATTTCTACTTTTCCCCCTAAAGTCTCAACCCAAAGGATGTTCTTGTACATTCGGCTGTATTCTTACAACACATTTACCCAGACATCTCTGGCAGCCTTGTCTAGGAAGAGTAAACACCCTTTTATCACAACCTGCGCATACCAAGAATTTGTTTCAACAAGAGCATCTTATTAATTAAACTGTTAATCAAGAGAACAAAAAGCAGAACTGAACATGAAAGGATGGAAACCGAAGACTCAGCAGCAGCCAGATGTTCCACAATGCACAGGGAGCTGGGTCCTGGGAGGTTTTACAGGCCTGCCATTTTCTGTGTTAATAGCTGAGCAGAGCTGTTTTCTTGGCCTTCATACTCTTCTCAGCCTCTGCTGACGTAGTGCATGTGTGGGCAGCTTGGGCTTATCCAGGTGCTGCAGAGGTTGATGGAGTTTTATACCATGATATAAATTGCCCTGACAGGTGTTATAACCTCAGAATCCAAGCATTTATGACCCATGTATATTTCAACGCTTTTCACCACAGAGAGCCATTGTCAGCACATCTGACTGAGGCCTGGAAGCGAAGCCTGGTGCTTTTATGTGTACGCAGCCTCTCTTGCACTTAAATATCCTCGATAAATCAGCACGAAGCAATGCCATGCATAAATTCTCTTACTTTAACTTGATTTCTTTACTTTTGCCTTTCCCATCTCGGCATCAAGTTTCAGACTATGAGTGTAATAACTGTCAGCTGCTATCAAGCTCAATAAGGACAGGATAGGGAAGTTAAGGTAATCCTGAGCTCAGGAAACAGCAAGACAGACTCAAAGATCAGTTTGTTCCTCTGAACTTTTTTTCTTCCTCTGTTTTCCAATTTTGAGATGACTTACCTATTCCAAAAGTGCTGCTGGCTATGAAGGGCCTAGGTCTGCTACTCTAGCTTCACATCAATAATTTCTGATTGTCTGGGTCATAGCTAAAAATCTTTTCGGTTCCATTGACCTTATCTATTCTGAAACTTATAATACCTTTAGTATAGATCTTGGTAACTTCACTAGAATGTAAAACCAGGAAGAATTTTTTTGAGAAACAGGGCTATAAGATGCAGAAACCTAAGCTGTATTATCCAAAATCTGTTGCACAGCTTGTTTTTTTTAGTGTCAAGCTTGACTTCATATTGAAGAACCTCACCGAAACGTGTTCACTTCTGTAAAGTGGTGACCTTTCCAGTCCAAGGTTCTGTGGTTGAACTCATCTACAAGCATCAGAAAGGCAAGCAGTGTGGGATTATAGTGCATTTCCCCTTACTATGGAAGCACTTAGAGGTGGGGAATCTTAGGTTCCCAGTTTTTAGATTACCAACACCAACATATTCTAAACATGGGGAGACATCAGACATTTCATTTGGGGACATCAGGCATCTAGTCTATTATGTCTATTAGGAGCATGTCTGTTCCTTTGTAACTCTTATTGTGTTATGGTTAAAAAAAAGACAAACTTTAACAGTAGACAAGGAAGGACCCACATTTACCCAAAAGGTTCAACCTCGAGCTGAACCTGCTGAATAACTTGTACGTGGAACAGATAAAGGTTCAGCCTGGAACACCAGCAACTATTCTAGCTCACTGCATTGCATTGCCAATCATGATATGTAATAAGTAAAAATCTCAACATTTCTGTGCAATTCCAGAAAGCCAGCCATATAGGTGCCTCAATGCTTGGTCCAAGGCCCTGTCCAACTTCCCAGTACGTAATGGCAAGGAGCCACACACATTTTTAATATTTCTCTATCAGACATAAGTAAATTCATCAAGTTCAGAAATAATTTTGTTTATTTCTCTATACAGTCCTCAAGAACTTAAGTTAGACAGCCCTGGTCTAAGGTTTTCTAGTCCATCTCAAGACATATACTAGGTATTGATTGGTCAGTTCTTTCTAGAGCCCCCCTGCAAACACCCACAATTCGTGTTTATCCTTGCACAATAATGGGGTGAGAAGATGTTACAGGTGGCATATCAGAAAAGATACGGCTGAATCAAAAGCCAGAATGACCGGTCCTGCCCACTGCTTTCTGGTTTGGCTTCACAATCGTTGTTGCTCAAACCCTCCCACTATGAGTTCCAGAGTCTGAAAGGGAGAGAGGAAGATTTGGAGGAGTCCAAGAAATTAAAGAGATTTTTTTTTCTGCTACAAAGCTTTTGCATCACATTGTAATTGGATTTGGTACTTGTTTAACCTGTCCTACAGAATCTTTGTTCGTATTTTAAAACGGCAAGCTACTCTGATTTCTCTGTGTGGCTGGATCTGACATAAAATATTGTAAAGTCTTCCCCTGGTGCATTCCAATTTTAGTTTTATATGTTTTCATCAATTAACTTGTAAAACACAAACTGCAGACTCTACTTCAATTTCCTCCATGTTGTTGCGCACACAGCAGAATGAAATGTTCAATAATCATTATCTTTCCTCCCTTCCAGTACCAATCAAATGGGTATGAGATTTTCAGCTCCAGTCAAATATAAACATTTTGAATGTAGCCGTTTTTTGATTTACAATTTATTTTAGAGCAGATTCACACTTAAGGGCTCAGTTGTAGTGTAGTTAGGCTGCCCATTTATTATAAATGGGATTCCAATACACCACAATGACAAAAAAAATGCACATGACCTTTTTTACACAATGAATGGCACTGTAACACAACACATATAGAAATGTGCCAATCAAGTGTTAATGGCCCCTTTCTGTATATATGTCAGCTGTGTGTAACTTTTTTAAGTTGTTTTTTTACGCTGTGGTAATTATACACAGAAAGGGTCAATTCCCTGGGGATGTTGCTGATTGTCAGAGCCACTTCTTGTTTCAAATAGGATAAAGATCCTTATTTTAATTAAAATGGCAATCATTTTTAGCAAAGTCCAATGGGACTGGAAAAGAACAGTCACAGAAATAATAAAAATACTTACCTTTATAACGCAATCTCACCTTTGTGCTTTTATTTCTGATACATTTTTAATTGAAATCAAAGCAAACCCACTCATACACATATTGCAATGCACTTTGCACTTTGCTTTGGATGTTGATGTGCACTTTCTTATTATGCGTTACAGTGCAGGTTGATATGTTTTGATTCTTTTCTACTGATTTCCTATAAAATTCAGCAAGCAAAAACGAAAAAAATAAACTAGCAGAAAGCTTTAAGATTTGAGTTTGAAATGTAAAAAGCAAGTGGCCCTATTTGTAAGTACTTCACTCCTCGCTGTGGCTTTTAGAATTTGCTCAGACCGGCTGAAACCCTGTATAAATAGCACTTCTTATGCAGCTGGAGAATTCACAGGGGTGGTTGGTGAACGGTTGGTAACCACCCATCACAGCACTCAGCAGAGACTGCAGTCTGGTATAAACTGCTAGTAAATGTCTTTGGAAAGGTTGTATGGAAGTGTGTGTGTCCTAACCCCTGGAACTCAGAAGCAGAAATGCTGCCGGTTTTACACTTGTCCATGGCACCAATAGACTTTCTGATTGGTGATTGGTTGGTCAAAACCCTCAAATCACTTCTCATACATGCACAATATTCTGCTCCTCCAAAGTTTTTTCCTGAATATCATTAAGATGCCATTATTAGTTTGTACACATGACACAATAGGCCGGATTTATTATTCTCTGGTGTGGCTGGTGAGTATACACTTTTATCAACGAAGTTGTGTGATCCAGCAAACCCGGAATGGATTTGTTCCAGGATTCAAAACATTTGCTAACAAATAGCAAATTACTTTTAAGAAATCCACTCTAGGTTTACTGGATCACACAGCTTCACTGATGAAACTGTATCCTCTCCTCTCCTAGAAGAAGTTCAATAAATAAGCCCTTCGTGTGTATACTTTCAACTGAGACTTACCAATACATTAATCACTTAATACGCATTTGAGGAGAGCAGAATTGACTGGCTATGATCAGTTGGTAGATTTCACTACTCATTTACATTAAATTTGATCTTTTTTATGGTACCAGAGATTGATCAAGGTAGAAAATCTGCCCATGTGTAACAGCCCTTCATTTTCTGTTTTATAATAAATAGGACAATAGCCAGAATAAAACTTCTATGTTGTGTTCTGCATTGGCAGCAAAAATTGCCCAGCAACTGTAAAGGTTTAGTCTACCCACAAATCATATTAATTCATAGCTGAAGGCTGGTGGATTGAATCCGTCCCAAATTATTAAATGACTTGCATGTTCTGGTACCAAGATCTCCTTAACCCCCTAACCGCTAAGCCCGTAATTTCTCGCACTAAATATTTTTGCTCTTTTGGTTAACCCCGTATTTTTTCGCCTACACTAAAATCCCCACTTACCTGGTCCCGCTGTGCTTAACGCTCAGGTGGTTAAAATAATTTCTGACTCCTGTCCCTGTCTACCTGGACTATTTGGGTATTCCAGCCCATTTTTGTGTGTTCTAGCAATATTGTCTATATTATAATCTAGACAGTGGGACTTGGACATGAAGGAAGAACAATCACTCCAAATCAGGGACATTTGGGAGGTAGACTTTGTAGCTTCCACCAAATTCTAAAACCTTATTTAATGAGCGGACTCACGGACCATTATTAAAGTATGAACAGTAGGCACTCTTTCTGTAGGCACTCTGTAGTGATAACAGATCCAGGATCCTATTACCATTCCACACTCTCAAAATCACTATCTTCTTCGCCGACTCCATGAAGGACTTAGGATTCATGTGGATCACTTTTGGTCATTGGACTGTCATATGCATTAGTTACATTTTCCACAATGCTTTACTTCCTGGTGACTTTGTGTTTTGTGAGTTTATTCCCCTTTCAGAAAACATTACTTCGGTAATGGCAGTTATGGCTGAATCAATAAGCCTGGAACTGACATTTTCTGGTCTATATAGAGTAAAGAATCCCAAGTGCCGAAGTAGTTAAGAAGGCTGACATTGCCTTGAAGTCTGCCTGTAATCAAGGTTCAGCTGCGAATATAATGTTCTTTTGAATGTGTCATCTTCTGCAGGTCCTCAATGCATTGAAGCTCAGCAGGGAAGCTCAGAAATAGTTTGTTGTTTCAGTGTGTTTATTTAGCTTATAAAATTATGTAAATAAATTGCTTCTCCTGCTGCCCTTTAATCTTCCAAGTTCCGATCAAAGCCAAACAAAACAAGGCCGCAGATTTCTCTTCTTCTCCGTCTCCATGTCGTTTAGTTGTGATGTACTGTGCCTATGTGTCGGCTCACATCTGAAGCATAAGACGTGTTGTAGGGCAGCCGATCATATTTCATACCAGCAGTGGACATACTTGCAGTCCAGTCCCTCCTCCAAGCTTTGATTAATGATTCACCAGCTGTGGCCGCAGATTTTTTTTCTAAACTATATAAAAGAATCAGTTTTTTTTTCTGGATAAATTAAATGTCACTTTTTTATTTACTGTCTCCAACAAGGGATAAAAAAGCAATCAAGCAGTAGAGGGCAGCTTGCTACCCTTTGCCATTTAGCCACCCTAGGCCCAGGTGGTCTTACAACATAATGAAATCTGCATGCCGCCTTTGCTGCTGTACAGGGGCCAAAAAGTCCCGCCCCTGAGAAGAGGTACATTGACGCGGATTTGTACTTTATCTTCAGAACTAATTACTCAAGGGGGTCCACACAGCTGTCATGGAGTTTGAGAAATTCCTATTCATTTCTTGAGAAAGGCTATCATTGGGATACATAAAAATAGTTATATTCCTACCCAAAACATGCCAACTCTCACTGATTTGGATGGCCTATTCTTCTTTAAAATCAAAGCCTCTCTGTCCTTCCCTCCTCTGGCGTTTTTGAGTAGATATCATTTTTAACTATTATTTAAACCCTTATCCGGTCAGGAGATTATGCCGTTTGGTATTTTAAAAAGTTAATATACATGAAATGTAGGAAAAAATCTTGTGTTGATTTAACCAATCAATTTTGTATACTTGTTTATTTGGTTAGCAAAATAGGGGCATGGCAAGAGTATGTTTTTTGCCTACATACTTTGAGCTGAAAATTCTTCCCAATCTTCAAAAGTTGGAAGGTATACTACATTAATATGAAAACAACCTCCAAATCCGAGATTGAAAAGAGGAACACCTTCAAATGCAAAGTGATTTGGTTCTAAAGGAGGCACCTTTCCTTCATGTTTGGTATATATACATATTGTTTCTATTTAGGACATATTTTGTTCCATTATAAAGCCACTTAGTCATAGGGACAAAGTTTCTAAACCCCTTGAAAAATCAAAGGTGGGAACTATATGCCAAATTAAATTTTTCCCTAAAGAGCTAGTAATGGACTGTACTCTATTCAGCAGTTTTACTATTATTAGCTCAACTCTATTCAAGTTATTCTTTTAAATAAAATAAAGGGTAAAATGTACATACTATTCCAAATATCCTAAAAGGATATAGTAGTAATTTAAAGTATAAAATATAAAGTAATAGTATAGGTCATAAATGTATCTTTCCTCCAGCTAACTGTGATGAGTTGAGGCCTTGGTCAAATGGTCTTTGCCAATCCAGAGCATCACGTTTTAACAGAGCTACTGGCTGACTTATTCTACCTAAAAGTCATTCCTACAAGTTCCAAGGTTGAGAACAACAATTTTCATGCTTTATTAACCAATAATGACATGAAGAAAGATAATAAATTAATAAGACGAATGGTCCTGGCTCATTAGTCGAGTCAAGCAGCCCACCATGGACTTTGGTCATTTATAATCTTTCTACAGACTCCTGGTCCCCACCTTCTTTTATTTTCCTAATTCCCTAGAAACACAATCACCCTTTTCACACAGAATCCATTATTGAACTCTTTTATTATCCTTTCAGAAAATAATGCAGCCCGAATTTTACAATAAATGTGTATTTATTTTGAACTATTATTCCCCTTTAAATAAAAAGTGAAATAGATACTTTTCCCATTTCGCTTGCTTTGTGTTTTGCAGGGACAAATTGCATTTTCCGTATTATTGGAGTGATTCAGCTTTTTTATCCCCACTCTTTTAAAGTCATAAAGAAAAAGTCATAAAGCGTGATAGTAACATAAGACCTGTTTGTCCTTATGCTACAGTACGGCTGCAGCCATGATTTATTCCCTGCTTGCTACACTGCCCGAAACAGACTTTTTATCTGTCACTATTTTTCTTTCAATAATCCACTTTACTGCAGCATAGTTAGCTTTTCTAAGGCTGTATGGTTTCTCACTTATTAGAAGGCTGTCTCTACACACCCCCATATTTCGTTAGTGAGATGTGACAAATTAAAGTACTGCTAGTGCCAATCATGCCATAAAGTAGTTAGGCAAGGGATAACAAGGGATATTGGTGCATTAAATATAGCAGCATCTTGACTGATGCAATTACTTATAAAAAAATGGGAAATTACCAGTTGTTAAATTGCTTAAATTAGGGGTGCGTGGGAAGTGGAGTCAAGATGCAAATGCTAACTTATTGAAGATTTACTTATTTGTTTGTTCATGATTATGTTTTTGTGTAACCCAATGCCCATCTCCAGCCTACTTTTTTCATATTCATCAGAAATCAGTCTCCCTGCCAGTAGCTGTATTTTAAGACCCTTGCTCCTTATGAGGAAGCAGTGGATACTCTACAGAGGCCCAACACTGTACTACTACAGAGGCCCCTGCCAAGTCAGAAATTTAACTCTGCAATCAGCAAAGCTAAGGTTTTTTACCATGGTGATCAGACTTCTAAAAGTAGATTATAGCAGTATATTAATACTTCAAAATTGGTGCCATGCAACTCTATTTACTTGAATGAAGTCACCCTTCATCCCTTCTAAAACGGTGAACAGCTGTAAAAGTGGGGAACCGGGTGTTTGCAACAAACACCATTAATCCCCATTGTGGCACAAGGAGATCTCCGGTAATTCATGCAAATCTATAAAATGGTCATAACTAAACATTTGAAAAATAAGGACTTCGATACGAGCCGGTGTTTTGTATCCACACAGCGGGTCCGGCACCTGCGATCCTGCGTCATCGGCTCCCAGGAGGTTTGGTGGTGCTGTCGGGCAGCTTATTAAGCCTTGGGCTTTCTTGTCCTTCGCTCCAAAGTGCGTACTTCCCTGGGAATACTATAATACCTATAAGTACACTATATTAAAGCCTAAGGGGCCTACCATGTTCGGCTAACTCTCCGGTGTGTGGGGTATCCACCCTCGCCGGTTTCTACATATTGGTGATTACTCAAAGATACAGGGAATCATTTCCTTTCTTCATCTCACTACAACTACATACAACTATTTTCTACTTATAATGGGCAAAGGAAAACCCAATAACAGGGAATGGTATTTACCTTATTGTTTCCTTTTTGAGTATGGTTTTGGTTGCTAATCCTTTGAGATATATACTTAAAATGCTTCTCTTTCATGGAACATTTTGATTCTATTAAGTTAAAAATGTAAAGTCTGAATTTTTGTAAGAAATGGGTTCTCACTTCTCTCCCCCTCCCCCCCCCCCCCATACAGCTAACATTAGCCTGATCACCTAATGTTTCATATTCCGCATAATTATTGGCCAAGCCCAGATGGTGGGAGTCCAGCCCTGACCATCTGAGCCGCCCTCTCTAAAGGAATCTTATATGCGCCTAATTTGTTTTGTTTAGTTTTGTAATGTTTGTATTTTATTTACCCCCCCATACCCAACAATTCCTTTCTCTCTAGCAGACTACTCGTATCAGGACCGCTCTTTCAGGTACTACCCTTAGCTTCTCAGTTGGGGGAACCCGTTCCCCTGTTTCAGACTCATTGCAACACATATTAGACCCCTTTGTCTGAGATGGGTTCAATTAATATTGTCTCATACAACGTCAAAGGGTTAAATACCCCTGAAAAGTGCTCCATGCTATTAGCTGAGCTATTCAGATAAAAAGCACAAATTGCATTTATTCAAGAGACCCATTTCCGCAGTAACAAAGTTCCGAGGCTTGGGAACAGGAGATTCCCTACAGTATACCATAGCTGTACTGATGCCTCCAAATCCAAAGGGGTCATTATTTTAGTGGCCTCTTCGGTTGCCAATTTAAGGAGCACCTGTGTTTTGAGGAGGGTAGGTCCCTATTTGTTAAAGGTCTACTCAAAGGATGCATGGTGACTTTTGCCTCTATATATCTTCCCATCACTGGGCAGGCCTCATTCTTAGGTAGGATCCTAGAGAACCAAGAAGGCATCTTGATTTTAGGAGGGGAATTTAACCCCCAGATTGGGTCTTAGACAACTCCCACAGCTGCCGCAACCCCTTCTTCCCACGTAATTATAGCTAGATTCTCAAAGTCTTATCTAATTACAGGCTAATGGACATATGGTGGATTCTCAACCCAAGTGGTCGGGACTATACGTACTACTCCTACCCTCTTAGCTCGTACTCGAGGATTTACCATTTCTGGCTTCCACACTCGGAGCTCCATAGGGTACACTCCTGCTCTATTGATTCGATAACCCTATCTGACCACGCTCCCATCTACATTTCTGCAGAACTATCCCACAATGTTCTTAAATCTAGGAACTGGAACCTAAATGAGTCTTTTCTCCAGGACAGGGCAGTACTGGCGAGCACTAATACCGTATTGACCCATTACTTTCAGATCAACATTACACCTGAGAGTGACTCGCTATTGATCTGGGAGGCACATGAGGTGGTCATACGCGGCATATTTATTAAACATGCAACCAGAATTAAAAGGGAATGTCAAAGGGAGATAGGGGTCACCCTGCACCAAATTGCAAATCTGGAATTCTCCCACAAAACCTCCTTAGAGGACTGCTCTGTCTAAATGCAGGAGAATGTTTTACGAACATGGCATCAAAAGCGGACGCATGTTAGCCAACGCTATTATGAGAAACTCTAATTTCAGGACCTCTCTCTCTGACTAACATGGGAGAGGGAGTGCAAGTGATCAACGACTATCTCTCTGAGTGCCAAATGCCCTCCCTCTCTATGTCTAAGAGAAATATGTTAGAGGCACCTATTTCCGCTGAGAAACTCAGAGTGTTTTACAAAACCTCGTATTACAAAACCTTCCAGGGTAATTTGGATTCCCATTTTATCTCTGCCTATATTCATAAAACTGAAAGTGGTCAGTTTTCTCTGGACTCTCTCCGAGCTACCATTACCATTCTTTCCCAAGGAAGGCTAGGATCCTTTGTCCTAGCTCCATCTTCCTCCTTAACCAAGTTACTAAATTTTTTACAAAGATTCTTGCTTCCAGATCATGCGTAACCTCATCCACTTTGATCAGGTGGGTTTTATGCCCAGCAGGGAGGCCAGAGACAACACGACCATGGTACTGAACTGGATATACCATGCCACATCTAAACAAATCCCTCTCATGATACTGTTAATAGACACTGAAAAGGCCTTTGATCAAGTCGACTGGTTTAAATGGATAATACCTTGCTACTTATAGGCCTTGGCTTGCGAATGTTATCATAGATCCGGGCTATAAATTCTCAACCCAAGGCCACAGTTAGAGTAAACACGCTACAGTCGGCCCCTCTATGCATTTCTGATGGCACACTCCAGGGATGTCCCTTGTCTCCCTTGATTTTTATTTTGATGTTAGAGCCCCTTTTACGTAAAATGTGTGCCTCCCTTACTATTGAAGGGGTGGAAATGGGGTGCACAGTTCAGAAAATAGCGGTCTACCATGATGATCTACTATTCGCCATCACCAACCCCACTGTTTCATTACCGAATAATATGACCACTTTAAGTGAATACGGCTCCCTGTCCAATTTTTCCTTGATGGGACCTGTTAGCATTAAAAAATGAATGTTCTTGCCCGATTTCTGTACATTTTCCAAACCCTTCTGATAAAAGTCCCAAGATCATTTTTTAGAACCCTCACTTCAAGCATTTTCCCCCTTTATATGGCGTGGCAAAGCCCCTAGACTTTGCAGGACTTTGCTAATGCGATCTAAATCTAAGGGGGGTCTCAAACATGTACCACTATTATAAAGCGGTACATTTGATATGGGTTTTGGACTGATGTCGAAATGCAGATGGGTGTCACTTAAACAAACTTTTTTCTTCAACACCTCTACACCTCCTGTTATGGCTGCCTGTGGCAGTTCTCCCTGAAATCAAGTCCCACCCTACGGTTGGCTACACATGGGAACTGGCAGTAAGGAATTTTCACTGACTACACCTCTCGCCCTCTCCATCACCCCTCTTTCCCATTTTGGGAAACCCGTCCTTTTTTCCTGGGATAGAGGACTGGAAGTTCCTAGATTTACTATCCACAGGTATCTGCAGAGCAAAGCACTTTTTTTGCTCAGGCAGGTGGACAGGATGAGAGGAGTTAGGCGATAGTACGGGAGAATTTTGCTTGGATTTTTGGAGATCCCTGCAATTCTCACATTTCTTGCAAACTCTCAGTCCAGCCTCGATTTACTGCAGTCCCTTAACTCTCTTCGAACAACTATTTACAGACGGGTGAGGTATTCAACATGCCTTGTCTATTGTGTATGAGCTTTTACAGGCCTCACCCCCTGAATACACACCCACGTTTCTCTGGTCATGGGAAGCATACTTAGGTCTCACACTCTCTACAGAGACGCACAAAACAGATTTCAAGAAAGGGGTTGTCTCATGGTGATATTGCACCCCAGAGATGCTACACCGCATCCATCCTAATGTGTCAGATCGCTGCTGGAGGTGTCAGGCAGAGAAGGGCTCCCTCCTTCAAGTTTTCTGGGACTGTCCCCTTCTGAGAAATTTTTGGGTAACAATCAGATCTATAGTTCAACAGATGTCAGACCAATATATACCAGATGATCCGTCCTTTTTCCTCCTGCAACACATCACGTTTCCCCTGAAAATGTACAAAACTTAGATAGTAAGACACCTGACTATAGCTGCAATCTCATGCACGGCTACATGCTGGTGGAGCCCTAAGACACCCACAATTTGCCTATGGCTACACCGAGTTAAAAAAAATCTATCGTATGGAGGACCTTACCTCCTCCATTCAGAGTACCAGCAGAAAAATGGCCAATACATGGTTTTATTAGTCACAATTTACAACTAATGAATACCATAGGTATTTCATCTAAATCTAGATTACTAGAGCTTTTTGATGCTTGTTCATCTCCACTCTCCTATTCATATATGAGACATTTCCCACACACTTCAACAAGTCTTCCCCAGTATCGCTGTTCCCCACTGATAGAGTATGTCTTAGCTTCCATTTCTTCTGCACGTCAGTCTATTTGACTTTCTGTCCTATGTATATCTTGTAACTGTACAGTATATTTTATATGCAATTGCAATGTTTGCATAGTTCTGATTGCTGTATAATGTTTTTTTTCTGTACCCCCATGAAACATATAAATAAAGAATGTTTAAAAAAATATGAAAAATGAGACATAAAAATGCCTATAGTTATAATATATTTAAAAATAGCAATTGGGTTGGAAAGTGGTGATCCTATTAGCTAAACACTTCTGTAAATTGAACAACTTCAACAAATATTACCATTCTTCTGATACCCAGTTTGTTTGCCCATTTATACGTGGCATTTACATTTGACATTTACTAAAATTAAGCTAGTTAAAGAGTGAAGCTGCTTGTAAATTCTGCCAAGTCAGTAAGTGGTCCTACTGTCTGCACAGACTGGATCTAGGAGGATATATCATCTGGAACAGAATACAGTGGTTTGAGCATAAAAATAAATTCACCCTCAACTGTTCTACAATTTATAGTTTACAAGTCTGCAGATAAATGCTTCAGTAAATGTTTTAGACACGTTTTCTGATTGAATGGTAAACATTGCAATGTGTACTATAATAATAAATTCTGAAGGGCCATACTCATTTTCTGGAATTAAGTGGACGTAGCCCTCAGTGGAAATAAAGCAGCAAATAGAGGTACTGGGATAAGCAAAACTTGGCTAGGAATGTGTTCTATATATACCTAATAAATTGGAGTAATCAGGGCCACTTTATATCACTGATGTGATTGACTTAATAGAGGGAGAGAACTTCTTTCAAAAATTACAATTCATTAAAAAATGGTTGTTAAACAAAAATAACTAAATTTTTTGTTATCTCTGTTTATGAAAGTGGTGATCCATTAAGAAAATCCTTTCTTTTCAAGAGGATTGTAATTTGTTTTTGCAGCTATTAATATTGAAAAATGATGATGGCAATATTTAAACAATGGAGGTCATAATTTTTTTTTACTAGATAGTACGTTGCATTTTTCTTCTTGTTTTTTTCTTTAAACTTTTTTTTCTTTGAACACCCAGTGGGCACTTTTGCGATATATTGCCGCATTTAAAATTGTCAGTCAGTGGCAGCAACATTAGTTCTTTGGCCGCTTATTCTCCCATTTAAAAGTGGCAGAATGCACCTGGAAAAAGTGGGGAGTTTAGTACTCCATTCAAGTGAATGGAATTTCTTATTGCTAGTTTACGTTACGTAAACAAACAAAAAAGTCATCCTTTTAAAAGTGTGGTGTTATGAAATTTGTGTTCAAAAAAACTAAATAAAAAAAAGTGTTTATCTGCCATTTTGTAAAGTTGGCAATGCTTTCTACAATAAGGAACTTTTGCTACCTGTGCAAACAGAGCTGCTGTCATTGGAGAGCCTAGAACCTCTAGGGAGTTCTTATGGAGTGATAGATTGACATTTTGAGGGAAGTATATACAGCTGCCCATCTTGGAAACTGAAGCTGATCTGGCTTGGAGATTGAAGCAACCCACAAAACCCTTTTCTGATGACCTTTTGCTATTCTACATGAATTATATTCAAGAACATTGACTTTTTGAAAGGTACAAACTCTCCTGCTGTGCGCTCGGGGTTGTACATGTTTGCTGCTTCACCTGCTGTGTGCTTGTAAGGTGATGCTAGCTGTAAGCTTCTACCACCCAGAGAACTGAACCTAGGATGCCCTGCAGCATTTTAAAGTATCCTGATTAACCCTTACCCTCCTTTTCACAAGTTTAAAACATTGAGAATTTTATTCCAGATATAAGAATCAACCTTTTATTACCCCTATAGCTTCAAAATTCACAAACTTTGAGTAAGATTTGTAAAACTATTTGCAAGTTTAACTGAGGCAGATTTGCTCATTGCAGAAAAAATGATAACTGTAAATTCCTCTAAGAAGATCTTCGTTCATACACTACCTGTTATTGGGTGATAACCTTATGTCGTTTCTTGTACAGGTTTGGTCCACCATTGTCACCACTGGGGCTGCATGCATGTAGATATTAAGCGGCTGCAAACAATAGGATGAAACAATAAATGGAAAAAAAGTAAAGGAAAAAATAGTATACACAAAAAAAAAATTGTATGATACACAGTGTATCCACTGGAGATACCCAGATAGCAATACATTGCAGCCCCTTATACAAGCATTATTTAGCATGCAGGGCTAGGAAACAAAGAATAGGAAGTGTACACCCCACCTCTCTGCCACCTCTCTCCTCTACCACGCTCAGAGGTGTCTCAAAAAACATGCAGGGCCAAAGTCAAAATAGAAAAATCAGGCTTAAATGGCAAAAAATAGAAAAAAAAGTATGCAAGTTCCATAAATGGCACCTAAGAGCAACTGACAATGCTGCAGTCTACCCATTATCAAGGTTGGCACATGCGTTCCATTGTCAAATATTGATTGATTTTAGAATATACACTACAAGTTTGGTTCAGGGCAGACTTTGGGCTCAGGGCAGACTTGTGCCAATTTTTCAGATGCCCTCGGGCACCATTTATGATACTACCATATATAGCAAATGGTACTTTAGGCAAAACTAACAGAGGGCTTTGTTGAGCTGCTACCACTAAGAAAGCTGTGGTGTACAGACAGATGTTGCAAAAACAATTAGGGGGGCTAATAGGGGTATGATGAATTCCTGACCAGGCAACTTTATTTTCAAGACAGGTGGGTGCCATGCAAGGTGGAAGCAGCAAAAGTCTTCCCCTTTGTAAAGTACCAATGTATGCTTGTGTTAAGGAGCAAGGGCTCCTTCTACACATCCTGCTCACCTAAAAGGTGACGGGGTTGGAAGCTTTATTCTCTAAAAGACAAATATTTCTAAATAAATATAACATAATAAAAGTTCTTTAGTTGCTTGCAAACCAGACCAATTTTCACAATTCTGTGATGCGTGAGTTTGACATCTTTCCCATTTTTTGGTCTATTGAAATAAATGTAATGTATTTTAAGGACAGAAAGAGCTTTCTTTTGGTACCCTTTGGGTACTTTAACCAAAAATATGCATATTCCTTTATATACAATAGGTGTATATATGCACAGAACTTAATACCCAAGGTCTATATATATTGACAACTAATTCAAATCTAAATTAAGACAGTTGGGGATATGCTAAATTAACAGAACATATTAACAAGAACAAGATTTTTCTTGTTAATAAAAATTGTGGACAAATTGTGCCTAAATATTGTGGACAATTCTAATCGTTACTGTCTCTTTCCAAGGCCTATCCACTTCTCTCACAGTGACTCTCACTCCCTATGCTTTCTGTGTCATGGCCGGGTAAATTGGAGAAGGTTCCAATCAATGCTGTGATTAATAGGACTGGTCGTACCCTTCACACGCACAGCTTTCACGCCTTGTGATTAAACATTGATCATATTCTGCCCGAGATGCTGAAATCCTCCCAGGTCTCAGATGGGAGTGGGGGGGGACCATCAACTCTCAAGGGCAACCGAAGGATCAATTGGGGATGAAGCTGATTGACAAATGTGTCCTGCACCACAAACATATGTGTCCTATTTTCACAACAATCTGGGTAATGTAACTTTGATGCAGTGAAGTTCATTGTGTCACAGTGCATTAAAATCTGCTTTATCCGGAATGACAATTTCTTCTCGCTTTATGAAGAGCCATCAGCATATGGATCTGGGACCTTTGCTCCACCTGCCAATTGCTGCGCTCTGGTGTAATGACACAGATCTGCCGATACTCTGCTTGTAATACCCCCCTTCCCAAATGCAGAGCGGCTGGCAGTGACAGCTTCGCACTCTGTCTTATTCCATCAATGTCAGGGAATCTTACTTAATCTACTATTATGTGCTGTATGCAAGCTGTCACATATATGCTGTCCATTCCTAGTGACATCAGTATAAAGTCACATAGGCACAATCTGTATAAATCAGCATACAATTACACAATTACACAGACACAGCCTAGAGCTTTTAGCCCTCCTGTTTAGACAAAACTAAATAAATACCCCGCTCCTATGAACCCACTCCACTCATCATATCAATTTATCAGTAAAACTAATGCAAGAACACAATAGGAAAAATGTATGGGGTCTGCTTTATATTCACAGTCACTGTTTTTAACTGAACAGACCATAAAAAGAGAAAAGAAAGATAGTTTCATATTGCCTGAGCTTTGGATCATCTTAATACTCCCTGCAAGCTTTCATCCTACAGGTCTTATTCTGACAGTACCACAAATATCCAAAGGTTTTTAAAAATAGTGAATTTGTTTTAAAGGTTAAAAACCCTCTCCGATCTTGTATTCTGTTTTTCATGTCCTCCTCAATAGATGCTCACTTCTTGAGTCACTAAAACCCTTTTTCTATGTTTAGGTCATCATAAACACACCACCATGGGGCGCTTAATTATGCCTGGGGCTCATAGTACTGATACAGTGAAACATGCCAAAAAAGTGGAGAGATTCATGAGCTCATTGGAATGTCAGAAAGACACCTAGAATAAGGTTAGTGTTCAGACTGCCAATGAGGTTGTGGTGCTGTCTCCGCATTCTTATACCGGTTAATCCCTGCTTCGGGGTAAGTGCTACAAATAACTTCTCCCCGTGTCTGCCCTATAAAGAATGAATAGGGGTGTCAGAGAGCAGTACAGTACCTATCCATGTGGGATCACTTGATCCTGAAGCAGGTCTGAAGCTGCCCTTAAGGTATAATATGGACTGAACAGGGGTTAAGGATTTGTACTGCCCCTTCTACTTACCTGCCGTAGGCAATGGCCTACAAGTGGCATTAAAGTAAATAAAGCCCTAGGGTTTCACCCTAGGATCCTTTTCGAGAACAGGCACAGAATACTAAATCATTCATTTGTATGCAAATTTCAGCAAAAGCTTATGAACTCTGAAAATTAATTGTTTTTATTTGACATAATAAACAGGAATAGACTAGAAAACATGTGAAAAGAAGCCAAGAGCTCCCTCTGCTGACCGCATACTGAATTACAAAATAATTCTATGCAATATTTCCTAAATATCTTAAAAAGAAAACGAAAGTTATTACAAAATATTTACCAATATAACCCCTCAAAAACCACTATCCATTACTTTAGGAAATGGTCATTTGTACCACAAACAAGAACTAGAGTGATATAGGACTGATATATTCACTGTATAGATCATCCACATCTCATAAAACAAAACTAAAAGAAAGCAGCATTCTGGATTTCATTTGTCATGGCAACTGTAAAATTAGGCTTTATCCCATTTGAAAAAGACAGGTAGAGCACTATTACTTCTTTTCATGATATGGAATAAAGTATGATGTTATTGCAGCCCCAATAAATGTAATGGCCAAGTGCTGCTTGCTTGTGACTAATGGCTACTATGTTATCCACGATCCACATAAATAGAAGATAGCCCGAGACAGGCTTTGTTTCCTGCTAAAAGCTGAAATCTTAATGGAATGTTATTTTTTATCCCAAACAATACATCTAAGTAAATAAAGAAATAAATATAGATGCAGCTTAATAGCCTTTCATTTTTTGTAGTTATTATTCAGTTCTCTGTTGTGGATGGAATGTTTCCTAAATAAAAGAAGACCTCTGTGTAGCTCAAATGCAGATATGGAAGCCACCCGAAATAGGCAAACTTTTATAAAGTGAGGTTGGCAGGATAGAAAGCTGGCATAGCTGACTTCTTTTGTGTAGGCTCCTGTGCTGGCACTATGATAATGGCATTGCTAATGAGTCATTGAACTGGAACGAGCTTTAAAATGTGTAAATGGAATCCAGGGTCAAGTTTTCTATGCCGTTGCTCACTCTTTATTTTTTGGAGCACTGCACGCATTGGAATGCTGCATATGACAAATGACACTTAAAAATAGTGCAAAAAAAAAACTTTTTAATTCTTCCTTGACTGTAAAAAACATAAGGGTAGCACCAGCAAATAATTTTATAATAAGTATTATAAAAAAAAACATTGTTTTATTTTAAGAACATTTTCCCATGATGATTTCCCAAATGATTTTTATGGTAAAGGAGCTAAGTAGATGAAAGTAAGCATGTAAAATGAAGCTTAGCACTTCACCTGCTGGCTCCTTAGGGTAGCACACAATACTCTTAAGTATTGTTATTTTGATTTTACTTGACTTAAAAACAGATTTTTTTTTTTTAGTGTTAGTTTTTGGCTTGGCAGTACTAAATAATTAAAATTCTAACAATATTAATAAAAAAAACATACACAAAATAACTATTTATGGAAGTTCCAACAAGTTGGTCTCTGACAACAGAAAGCTCATATCCATAGTTACAGCTCAGCGAATGGTGATCACTTCACTCTGCAATTGGTTTATATATGTCTGAGTTTGATAGCTAAACCCCTTTTGTCCATCTCTGGCAAATAGTGACCAGTGAAAAGGATGGACATGCAGCCCAATGAATGTTGACAAGAGTCAGAGTTTTCAACTCAGCTTCAACTAAGGATTTAAAATATTATTTTATTACTATATAATATTACTTTTAACAAAGCTCCAGCTAAAAATACAAGACTATATTGAATACCATTCCAATTAAAAATAAGACCAGATTTTGCTTCTTCACCTTCAATTCATACCATTTTTCTGTAGTATTTTTTTCTGCCACTAGTTGTCCTCATTCTGATGGCCAATATCATTAAACCCACTTCCTCTAGCTCAGGTCCACCTGGACCAACCTACACCTGTGAATTGACAGTGAAAGGAGAAGCAACGCCGTGATGATCTCATGCCACTCAGCTCTTTTTTCTTGCCCGCACATAAAGTGGTTGGCTCCTTGTACTGCTTTTTCATTCTGCACTCCGACACTCCTATAGAGGCGGACACAAAGTCAAGTTCATGTGCTCAAACCTCTTGCATTTAGTGTAATAATGAATACTACTTTACATAGCGTCTTTTATATCTGCCAAGACTTCCTCTTCAAAAGAATAAGATGTATATTAATCATCCCAACTATTCATTAACCATTAACCTCATCTTTTATCTTGGTCTCCTGAAACACAGACTACTTTTCTGAGGTTGGAGTGGTTAATATGTTGTTTTATTTCTGGAATTGGGGCTTCTGCAGGTTAATGAGAGTTCTGGGCAAATGAGATTCTGTGCTGTGTGTTGGGATTAACTTAATAATAGTGGGAGCTGTGTAAACAAGGGAAGATTAGCCTGGTATTCAGAGCTGAATGCCCCATTAATGCACACTGAGTGTATTCCTTCCCCATGCAGGTAATTCCATGTAGTATTGGGAGAAAGAGAGCATGCAAGAATCTTCATAAATTATAGCCCACCTGTATGTTTATGTACAGATCTGCAAACGGAATTGGTGTTCCTGGTGTTTCCTTCCAGTACTCCAAGGACAGCTCTAGATCTGCCTGAGATAATGTTAATCTTGGAATTGTTCCTATGTAGGTATATAAGACTGCGATATAGTGCAAGGCTATACAGAGTCCAAAGTTATGTGACCAACAGTCCTTCAGAGAAGCTTACAATTTCATGTCCTTACCATGTTCTTAGGACAGTTTTTTGGTGGAATCTGATCAATCTACCAGTGTGTTTTTGGGATAAAACATGGGAAGAACATATAAACTAGATTCGATCACACAACTGAAATCATACAACTTAAACAACAAAGGGTTGAAAAGCCCTTTAGAAAGGTTCACATATCATCTGGACAGGAAATTTTCTATCCCTGTAAAAAGAAAACCAATACAGCCACAGCATTTGTTTTTTTTTTTCCTTTCTCTGAACTCAGTCTTTAATAATTCAAAAATTGCCTCTGGAAAGTTGTCTTGACCTCAGCTTTCTAATGAAAAAAATGACACCAGGGTATATCATTTGATTTATTTTATAATCATGTTCTGACACATGTTCTGTGAAACACAGTCTTACCTACCCCCGATGAAGCATTATTTGCGAAATGCGTTGGATCAGAAAGACTAGAAAACTGTATCACATGGATCTATCCATTCATGATGAAGTTCTATTGTATATGTAAGGCCCTGGTCCAGCAACCGTACCCACCAGACACTAGTCCCCAATCTAACACTGCCCTCTTCACCTATAGCAAACCCCCGCTCAGCATTGGGAGACTGGTTGTGTTTCCCAGCACATGGTTGCCCCCAAGATTTAGTGCGCAGTAGATGGTGTCTGGGGAAGGACTGGCAAAGGCCAGGAGCCAAAGGTCAATCACAGGTAATCCGTCCACCAAACGAGGTACACAAGGGCATGACAAAAGCAGAGTCGGTGTCACAGGCAAAAGGTCAGTCCAGGCAGCATAAACTTATAGGGTCAGATATAGGCAATGGTCAACAACAGTAGCAAGTTAGCCCAGCTTGATGCTACTACAGGTACTGGTGACTGGGAGCAGAAAGGCTATAAAGTCCCAGCAGCCAATGGCAGCACGGGATATAATCAGGAACTAATCTACCTTTAAAATCCCCTTCAGCTGTGCAAAGAGTGTGCGGTGTGGATGCCGATAAAATACATCAGTCTGCACGGCTAAAGGGAAGCAGGGGCTGCTGCTATTTGTTAGTACTTTCTGCTGCAAATTACATCTCTGGACAGAAAAAATGTTTGAATACTGCAATAGAGCACAGCAAATGATTGTCGGACAGATAAGCATCTTCTAAAAGTATTAACTCATCATTGATTGATGTTTTGTATAGAGGTTACTGTAAAACTTTTGTCTATGTCTAGAAGATCTTCTTATATATGGTAATTGTTTTTGCTTGTGAAAAAAACCCTGCTACCAGGCTTATCTTTCATAAGTCTTCCTCTATACATATAAACTCCATGCAGATTAGGTCCTAGCTAAAATTAAAATCTAGCACCATAGGCACCAAGGTAAAAGTGCTAGCCACCCATTCCTTGTACAAGTATCTGAACAGGGTGCTGACTAAACAGAATTTATTTTGGTATATGAATTACATTAATACCGGTTTGAATGTGTTTGATACAAGTATATTGAATGTTATAAAACCTTCACTGTATATTTGGATGTATAGACTCTGTGTTTCTGTATTTTCTACTTTTTTGTTTGCACATAAATAGTTCATTAAAGAACTCTGAGGAAGTGAGCTTTGCTTTGTGAAATGTGTCAGAAGGATGATTAATGCTTCATCTGTAAATCTCGAATAGACTTCATATAAGCTTTTTGAGTCTACATGAACACTTGGCAACTTTCGTTTTCATTTCTGTAATTGTTTTTGCAGATAATTTGCTTAATCCATTGTTGGAAAGGAAAACCATGATTGTGTTTGATGGCAAAAAAGATGCTCACTAAATATTTATTACTTGCAAGTTGCAAAGGAGATTGCTGGGTAGAAAAATATTAGTTTTGGCCTGGTAACCACACACCGCAATTTTAAATAAAAAAATGCACATTTGCAGAGCATTTATTACCCGTGCACTTTACTAGAACTACACACTGCACTAAAACCACAAATGGCACAAATACACACAGCACTGAAACCACAAATGGCACAAATACACACAGCACTGAAACCACAACTTCACATTGCCCGTACACAGAGTGTTCTATAACTACACACTGTCCATACATACAACCTACTATAACCACACACTGAAAAATACACTTTAACCATGGTCCTGCTATTATTCTTTATTATTACTTCTTTTTTAGGAAAACAGTCTGATTGTTCGACGTGTGCCTGTCAAGGCTGTACTCATGATAGAATTAGGTGGTCATTTAGAGTAAGGTTTGCAACGTGCATATGCAGTAGCAATCGGCCATTACTGACATTGGACCTGATTTATTAAAGCTCTCCAATATTGGAGAAGATAGACTATCATGGGAGAACCTTGGTGATCCAGCAAATCTGGATTGGATCTGAACCAGGATTGAAAACATTTACCAAATAGCAAGTGATGGTAATTTACCAGTAGCAAATGATGATAAGAAATCCATTCTAGGTTTGCTAGACTTTCTAGGATCCCCCATGATAATCTATCTTCTCCAGTTTTGGAGAGCTTTAATAAATCAGACCCATTATGTAGGGATTTAGGTCTTTCTGAAGTCAAAACTTTTATATAAAATTTGTTCCACATCTGTGTTTTAGAACCAAAGCCATAGAATTGTCAGATTCCATATTTTGTCACATTCCCTTTAACAATCCATGCAGTTCTCCATCCTGCCTCCCATGCGTTCTGGTATTGGTTTATCCCTGTTCTCTGATTGAGAGGCAGACAATCAAAAATTCATTACCTGAACACAGGATGCCCCACTGTCTTATTTATTACTCAGAGCCTTTGTTAAATACCTTCAGCAGGCGGCTTGCTTTCAATCACATTGCTGTGTGCGGCCTAGCTGTACAGGGTGCAGCCATGCAAATATGTTAAATGTGCACAGACCTGTCAGAAAATACATTAGTGAGGTTGATGGAGCAAGTATGTTGCACTAAATCAGCGCCAGGTGCCTTCGCAGGCAAAGATTCAGTATCTACATTGGAAAAACGTACTAATTGATTAGCAATAAATTAGGGCTGCGTAGTGTGTAAATCTTGCATAGGGCTGCAGGGGAATATGGACGTTTCCAATGTGCTCGGCTTTATTTATTGTTCATGATAGTGAGATGTCAGCGGTTGTAATTTCATGTCAGGCCGCCTGAGCTTAGCGTGGGTTGTGGACACAGCAAGGCCATCTCTTCTTCTTGAAACTGTATTCTGTCCTGTGAAGAATCCAGCCTGTGATCTGCGGACTTGTGTAGAATTAATAGTGTATGCTTGACAGCCTTTGGCAATGGGGAAGAGGGACAATTCTGCGCTTAAAATATCAATGACACGCTCCCGCCATGTCTCGTTTTTGTGGATCATAAAAATTATTACGCAAAAATAATTGGATAAACTCATAAGTGCTTTTTTCACAAACACTTCATCTTTATGTTAGCTTTTTAAAATGAAAAGATAAATAATTTAGAGTCTGGATGAAGGTTTAGTTCATTTTTTAATAGTTAAATCCTTTTTTATATAGTGGTAAATATAAACACGAAAAAAGGATCAATTAGGATGGAAAAAGGGACAGAGAGATTTGTAGTGAAATTTGGAAAGTCCCTCAAAATCTGGGACTAGGGATGGTCAATAGGATGCAGAAAATGTGATTACATTGATTGGCCCGGCCAGTGCAATTTTACATTAAAAAATATGTTTAATGCAACACTATGAGGGAAAATTGGGAGGTACAAAATGCAACTTACCCATTCAAAGAAATGGGGAGTGATCAACAGTCTTCCATACCAAAAACGGCACTTTGCCAAAGATCTTTAAATTAAAGTGTAGACAAAACATTTATTTTAGATTCGAAGCTAGGAAGAGATGTTTTCCTTTTTGCAACACAACTAGAATGATTTTACTTCATTTCCTATCTATGCCCTATGATACAAAAAGTAAAACCCTTCTAAATCTAATGCAAAATCTCATCATTGACAGCTGATACCAAAGCAAGTGCCCCGTTTAAGATTCCGCTCTATTTGTGATCACCAGGTCAAATAATGGTGATAAAGTTCACAAGGGGCTCACCATCCTTACCAAGCAAGGATAGACTCAAATCTAAAAATTATAATATACCTGAAATGAATGAATAATTAATAATATCAATGCATCAGTACATTTTTTATAGGGTATTTTGGGGAGAATTTACAATTTCCATTTTTTTTTCTATTTGTGTTGCAATTCATAATGTATTTTAGAATATATATGTTGTATGGATTACAGAAGATTATATATAATATATATAATACACATATATAAATATGTATATTATATATGTATATAAATATATACATAGATTTAATGATTTTGATTATTCATTCATTTCAGGTATATGCTTATTATATTTTTTAGATTTGGGTCTATCCTTGCTTGGTGTTAATTATGTGACTTTGGGGTAATATTTTTGAATGATATGTTTATTGCAAGGATTTGCTGTCTTGGATGAGACTCCACCAGTAGCTTCTACTTGCAGCAACCCCATTGAGAATGAGAATAGAAGTACCCCAATGCAGTTCAGAACCACTCATTCCGCCCACTTTCAAATCTTCCAATATTTGCACTGCTGCGGAGCAATTGAGAGCCGTACAGAATGACTTGGTTCTGTGGCAGGTCTGAACCTATACCTAGAGGTATATTAATGAATGATTCACCCAATAAATAATATTAGGTATCTGATCAAATTACATTTGGCATTCTCCTTACATTTCACAGTTTTATTGACCCCATTTACAATAGGTTGACTGTTCACCAGGTGAATGCAAATACTGGTGAACAGATCTCACATGCACAATACTGGTAAAGAATTAAAGTTAGCCTGAAGGCCAATCTGCCAGCAACAGCTCTCCATGGTGCTGAAACTGTTTTTATACAATAGCGTATTTAGTAGAAAATGCAGTCATTCTTCACCTCAAACCAAACATTTCTTTTAGAAAAAATAGCTTTAGTAAATGTCAGGTGAATGTGAAGGGTAGGTAACAGTAAACCTTTCCTTTCATTGGAAAAATGTTATACTAAAGAACTTCAACTTCCTTATAAAGAATGAATAACATATGTTGGTAAATATCAGGGAATTACATTTTTACAGGGTAAATATTTAGTAAATTTTTACTAATTTGCATTTAAACTTGTGAATGTTTGCCAGTAAATGAAGGACAACTATCAGGTGATATTTCATATGTCAGGCAATATCAAGCAAAATATTTAAACATATACCCCTTTTATGATGTATACCGCTTTATAATCTTCATGATGAAAAATCCAAAATTGAGTTGTATAGAAAAAGGAAGTTGGAGAAAATCTTCCAATAGAGGAACCTTTTCTGTGAAATGTTAGGAGGGGGTATCACTCACTTACCATATGCAAGTTAGAATGTGGGGAAATAATTCTTATTTGAATAGAGGTAATTGTATAGTACATATGTATGATTAAGAATTTAAGGAAAGCAATCAGGGCTTGTATATTATAAATACAACAAGTGTTATGAGACCTGGGCTTTCTAGTGATGAATGGGAAATCCAGACAAGGGGTGGTGAAAGAGACATGATCGGAAAGACACTCAGACATATCTGTCTGGCATTTGAACTTTATGAATGTGACCGAGCTTCCAAATGGCAGCAAATGATGACGAATTGATCCTTCAGTAGTCTATAGACCAGACTATTTCAATTTAAACAATGCTGAGCAAAGATCTGGGATTAGAAATGCAGTTAATGGTAGTTCTGCTGACAGACAAGTTATCGCTGGGGGAAATACAGTGAACAACATTGTACATTCACTTTACCTTTACATCCTTTACTATAGGTGGAAACAGGCAGATATACAAGGCATACATGCATACAGCGTTTTATTTATTCATAATTAAAAATATTTTTGCTATATGTAAGGAATGTAAGTACCATTTTGCCTGGCCAAAACCCCTTCAATGCATGTAGCCCTCTTTTGAGATAAAAACTTTTTCTAACAAAAGTGGAGTTACTCTTTAAATGCAGCAGTTACAGAAATTCAAAAATTATATAGTTCCCACATCATAATTAGAGTAGTTCATGGAATATATAGCAAGAGTAAATCTATTATAAAAACGTACTTTGATTCATTGTAAATAAATGTAAAATCCATGTACAAAAAAAAACTTTTTAACAAAAAACGTTTACAGGATCTGTATAATTTTTATAATTTAAATAATTTTAAAATTTTGCAAAAACTCTTGGCACATTCATTGTAGCCCTATCAAAGAATAGCGATACATTTCACAAACTAAATAGCTTCATCAGACTATCCAACTAGACTAACAATGTAATATATCAAACTATATAAAAAAAAGAAACATAATAAATGAAAATACACAAATCAATTGTAATGTATATTTTAAACATAAATCTTAAATCTCCTATTATTGACAGCAAGGACTTACCCTGCAATTCAAATAAACTCCTATGTGTAATTCAGTAAGGAAGACAGACAACAAGTTACAGAAAATCCTCTTGCCCTAGATAATTATGAAAAAAAATATTCCTTAAATAGAAATACAACCTGTAGCAACATGCTATTAAATATGGCCAAACATTCTTGGTCATCTGAGCATCATAAACTTGCATTCCAGAACCAATGACCAATAATGTAAAGATGCCACCTCACTTGAAGAAATGCGTGCCCATTCAACCAAAGGAGCATTTGTGGGTTCAAGTACTGATTTTGGATGAGAAGACCAGTAAGTATTGCAATTTCTTAAGGCTTTTTTTTTTTCTATAAATCACACTCGCATGTCCATATGGACCTAACATTTGTGAACAGGGGCACATCTATACTAAAACAGGAATGGGCCTTCCCTAAACTGTTACCAACTGGTTGAAAGCACCCTTTTGTCTAAAATGTCTTTGTATGTTGTAGCAGTAACAGTGGCCTTCCCCAGAAACACCTAAGCTCAAATATTCGGGGGTATGGACATATGGTTTGCATATATTGCATATATTAAGTGTGATGAACAGTCATTGCCTGGACTTTTAGGAGCATGTATGTGTCTACACATTTTTGGTTTAAATCCAATTGTGGCTTGATTAGGTTGGCTTTGTGGAAGGGAGGGTTTGGTTTACCATTTATTTTTGTGCTTGGGGGTAGATGTACTGATCTTGATGAGCTTCTTTTTGCGATAGATTGAGAGAAAGTTGTTCAACAAAGCACAAACTGAGAGGGATTCTGGAGTATTGCTGCACTTGCAGCTAATGAGGAGATTGTTTCCTGAGTTTAGTCATGCCTGCCATTGGCTGCTAGGCCTGGTTAAACCTCCCCAGTTCCAGGCTCCGATTGCTGGATCCTTAGTGTATTTCCTGCTACTCTGCTAGCTCCATTTTGCTTGCGATTGCCACCTGCCCTGACCTCAGCCTGTTACCTGACCTTGCTTTGTCGGACACCTGCCCTGACCTCAGCCTGTCCAACTACCTCGCCTTGACTTGCCTGCCATTCCTACACTGAAGCCATTTGATCCCCGACAATCTCCATTGGGGAGAACTTGGGGGCTGCGACCTGGTGACCTCCTTGCAGCAAAGTGGCCACTTTGGTCAGTGGCCCATCAATCTTTGCGGGGTGCGCTGGTGAGGACCAGGGGAGGCACTTAGCTTCCATGCGTCTGGTAATACTGTGCCACCTGCCCGGGGGAGGCAACCTATAACAGATTGTCAGATGTCTACAAGCCTTTGGTCATACAGTGAAGGATTTATATATATATATATATATATATATATATATATATATATATATATATATATATATATGGAACCCTTTCAGTATTTAGCATACACACCAAACCCATTTAAAGTCTCTCATTTTGTATTCTGAATTCAAACCGACAGAAACAGTGGAGCTTCAGTTTAGCAGGGAAGAAGAATTCTGCAGAATGAGACAAGGCACAGTCATAGCTGTTGTCCTGATGAGCACCTGTGAGATTAGCTGAACTGTGATAAAAACTGAAGTTATATTAATTCAACAGAGAACTCAGAAGCACAGATGCCTAGAACAGTCTGGTGAGATGAGAGTCTCAAAGTAAAACGGGAGCAACTTCAACATAAAGGCCCACAAGGACAAGTGTAAAGGTTATAATTATGTAACAGGCATAGTCTGCAGCAAAAATTCTTATAAAGAGGACACTTTGTTTACTTTATAAAAGAAGTACTTTTTTCTCTCGTGCTTATGTTAAGACATATCATGCTACATTTATAATCACAGTTTATCTGAAGAATAAAACAGTCAGAAAAGTTTTTGTACTATTAAAAATCAGCAAATAATGAAAGTTCTGTACAGAACGCTCATCGTTGCTCCCCTACAGGCTGAACATAATTAGATTAGGGCTGCCTATGTCTCCCCTGTCATATAATATATTTATGTGCGACCTTTTGCCTGACGAGCACCAGGTTACTATGGTGCCAGCCTAAGGCATACAGAAGAGGCTTTCCTGGCTTACAAAGCTGGTTTATTGCAATGTCTGTTCTTAGGTAGCTCTTCTACTATTAAATTATTTGAGGATTGATATGACCGATAAGATTTGTATAAAGCTGAGCTCAAGATGAATAGATAAATATGCAACTGAAATACAGAAATGAAAGCTAATTTACTTTCTGTGTGATTTTTGACCTTGTGTAGTTAATTTTGTGGTGTAGGCACCTTTGTCACCCTTGTTGCAGCAGACGCATTACTTGAATGGTTCAATCTGTTGACCCCCCACAAAGTCTAGCTGTTGATGAACACAGGAGAATGACACCAATCCTAAGTCAACTACTTAAATTAACTCACTCTAGGTAAATTAAAAAGCTGCAGTATCCTTCCAAACCTTCCTGTTCCAAATGAATCCTGGGCTGTTCTGACAGACAGATCTGCAACCTTTTCAAAGGTTTCCCATTTAATTCTACTTTCTGCACAGACCAATGAAGCAACCCATCATATGGTCCCCTAGGAATGCAGCTTCAGCACTGGCTGAAAATGTTGGAGGTTTGCCTTTTGGGCAGCCTGGCATTCAGCCATGACTGTAAGGTATATGTGGGCATTTCCATCTGAGTGAGCTGTATACATGCAACAATTTTCATATTCTTTGGTGCAATGATAGAGCCTTCTAGAAGCGTCACTAGGTCTGACATACAGCCTACTAAGTCAGCACTGGAGATAATAAAAAGCAGAGTTTCTTTTGGCAGTACAGTTAAATTTACTAGTTGATAGGCTCATACAGGTCACCTGTCACATCAGTATCTTATTTGTATGTCCCATATAGTGAAGAATGAAGAGAGACAAAAAAGTCCATTAAAAAAGTTCCTATTAAAAAGTCTTGATTTCCAACGCTATTCCCCTTTTGGCTTCTTCAGTGGATGTAGAGACTGATAGTTTTAAATGTACAGGTGTCCGAAGAGGCCTGAAAAAGGTCTAAGGTATAGTTAGAGAAATAACCGGAAAATAGATTCCTAGTTTTTTTTGCAACGTGGGCAAGGGTTAAATCCACAGGGTGTGTGGCATGAAGACAACTCACAGCAGCAAAAGCACTATATAGGACACAGAGTTTTAAGTTCCTTGTTTGTAGGCTTTTTTTCAGGCTTTGGCCATTTTCTGAAAAAAAAAATTCTGTAAGACTTTGGACACCTTTTGTTGTGATGCATCTCCAATGTATTCAATGCTTAAAACTAAAAAGTATAGTTGGACTTTAACTTTGCTACTAGGATAATCCTGAAAACAAAACACTTTTTAACAGATTTGTTGACTCCTGTTATTGATTACCTAGTAGCAGCTGATCTGCAGGAACACTGGCATAAGTAGCCAGAAGATGGAAAAACTCAATATATAAAAAAACAAAACAAAAAGAACATAGCACAACAAGCAAGGAAAAAAATATGAAGATGATATCAAAAATTACTTTCAGATCAACTTTACAATAACAATGCAAATGGGAACTCACTGAAAATGCATGATAGCCTCACTTTAAAATAGTATTTACTTTGAATACTGATGTGGAAACATCCTTGGTTTCTCCACAAAAAAATAAGCCCAAAAAAACTGGAGACTGGCGTTCACGCTTCTCTTAGCAGAAATAGCATTTATTTTATGCTTTCTTCCCAGTGCTAACCCCTTGCACTCTGATTCATCAGAACCTGCAGTGATGGCAAGCTATCAGCCCCAGTAGACACCATTATTTTCTGTTTCTTTTTTTTTTTACCTCCGTAAATATATACACAAGCCTTTCCTGAATTCATAGTCTAGGCTGGAATTGACTGCAATGTAATTTTACGGTGCAGATATCCAAGAAATGGTATTACATGGGGTAGTGACAGCCAGCTTACTCCAGCAGGGTTTTCTTTCTACAAATGTATTGGAGAAATCCCCCTTATGACCTTGTCCAGGTCAAAGATGCTCATAGCCGTTCCGGGAAACTGGATGTCTGTCTCTGTGCAGAATTTTGACACAACCTTCAATAGTTCAAATAACAATGTAATTGAATAGCAGCAAGAAAGACACATGATGCTGTTTTTTGCAGTGTATACTCAGAATGCAATCACAGTAGGAAAAAAAATCCTAAACTAAACTTATAATATAGAAAAGAAAAACAACTTGGCATTCTCAAGAAAACTTGGTCTTTGTAAAATATATGTGCATGTTAAAGTGGACAAGAATACAAAGTTAAACTTTGCCAGCAGGAATGAAAATTCAAGTGTCTTCTGCCCAAAACACTATAATTTACTTGCTGCTTATACTGGCACTGTTGGTTGCCCCCACCAAGGTCTAATACTGATTTAAAAGTGTAGGAAACTCATGGGGACGTTCATAGCATTAATTCACTTTATTTATGAACCTGCATAAACTATAAAAAGGTGAAAATCCTGACCCACAAACATTTAATGTGCACCCCACATGCTTTTTCAATCCCTTACCAATGTTGCATTGGTTGACCACAGTGTTATTCTCGTTGTAAACTATGGAAGTTGCTAAATCTAGGAAATGAAGTCTTTGAATAACCTTAGCAATGGTATATTGAAGCTTATGCTGAATACAAGAGAGCATGGAGATCTGGTTATAATAAACAGTTGGTGGGCACACATGATTCTACAAAGGTTTTATACTTGCCTGATAAAATAGTAAAACAATTAAAGGCTGGAGATTCTGAATCTAAATGCAGAATGATCTCACAAATAAAACGTAAATTATATGGGGACTTATGAGTGGCTTATAGACACAGATGCCTCTAGAACACACTTTGGGTCATATCCAAGAAGAAATGGTAAAAATGAGTAACAAGAATAGTCTTTTCATTATAAAATACCAAAAAGACAAATCAACACTTTTCAGAGGTTCTAGTTGGCTCTCTTCATGAGGGATTAAAATTAGAATATGGGTGTTTAGAATTTGGTTGGTCCTAAGAATGATCTGGTTTACATTTCTTAGCATCTCAATGTTAAGTAGGCTTTTATGGCTGATTGCAAAGGCTGTGCAAACCTTTAAACATGTTGGGTTGTATATGGATTGAAACAAACTCTTCAATATGTCTGAACATATAGATTGGGGCTCCTGCACCTCTTTAATAGATTGTTAAAGTGTGGTGGATGAATGGGGATGTTTACAATTGAACCGCCTTACCGTGATAAGCAAGTTCCAACCTATTTGATGTTTGATTCACCTTCATATTCTAAAATTAGATTTACCAATACTTTCTGTCTTGCTGATAACCAGCAAAAATGGGGTGAATTAAAAAAAAATACAATCCTGTGCTCCAAAAATGAAATATATTATTTTACTTGAATTGATTTGCATACGTTTTAAAGTTTTTAAACATTTTTTTCCTAAATTTTCTTCTCTGAATATGTATTAAAAATTCTGTATCTTCTGCCACTTTTCCTCTTAGCTGATGGACTAGCAACTATTTTATTTTTTTTTCAGCAATGGATCTGTACGGCTGCATCTAAAATGTTTTTATGAATGTATTTATTATTTTAAGTTTGAGCTGCAGCATTACAGAAAGGCTATGTGTCCCCGCAAAGTCCCTATGTTTCCAGAGAAAACAGTTCAACAATACCGGTCATTATTCAAAATTTAGGCATAGGTTCTACAAAGTACACCCCTGACCCCTTGCATGTCAGAAGGGTGGAAGAAAAATATTATGACGTCAGCCCAATGGTAATAGAGATTACTTAGTCCTGCAGCACCTCCAAACATATTTTAAAAAGCAGACAGATTTGCAAGCAGTTTTTCCTAATATGTAGCAACGATTGCAATACGATAAAAAAAGATTTACCTGTGCTTTAATAAAATGTTAAAGTATTGTTCCTTTTATGGCATCATGTGGTCTGGAGATTGTTAGCTGTCTATTTTGATTTACTGATTTTCATTTTACAGCTAGTCATTGAACGATGAGCTACCCAATCTCACTCTGATTTAACTCATCCCTGCGCTTCCATCTATACTGAATCACTAGATAATAATGGGACAAAACATAGAAAATATTTTCTTTACAAATAATGTATTTTTCATCATAACACACCCTTTTAATTGCTGCTACATTTGTAAAAGGCTGAGAATCTAAAGTATCTATAAAGCCAATTCTTCCTGTTAAAAGCAGAATATCTCATTGCAGCAATTACTTTCAGATGAAAAGCTGAATATATCGCATTTGATATTGAATACCAAAAAATCAATGTCGGCTGCCAGGCACCACAGCCCCTAATCGCTCAGCTATTACCAGAAAACAACAAACATATTTACAAAGCAAAGTGAAATTTCAGATCGATGTGCGGAAGTCATCCTGTATTTACATAGTAGTTGTTAACATGGGTATGCAGGGGCTCTTCTCTGTAATAAAAGATTATGTGACTGCGTTTTAGGAGGAAACGGGGGACATGTATTTCAAACAACCAACAAATGGATGTCACACACAATATCTCCTTCTGTGGTCTTTAAATATATTTATTTGTTTATAAAAAAGACTAGAAAAGAGCAGGGAGTTAGCTATATTTAGGTATCATTTTCTTTTTACGAGTTGCTTTTTGCTTTTGTTGAAGTAGATAAAGCAAAAACAACTGGTTGTGTCGGTAGCCATGAGTTCGACAAAGATAATGGTGCAATGATCAGACCTGTAAATTCTTGATAACCTTTGGCTCATACAGTGCAACCATCAGGAAAATTTAAATATTAGTGGGAAAAGGTGTTTCCGGGTGGCCCCCAGTGGTTGGCACCTTGCCATCTGCTCAGCCGCCCAACCACTGCACTAGTTCTTTATGAACTAGCTTTGAACACTTTACAATGGGTGGTACTAAACTACTCAGTACACCCTATTCATTTTCTATGGGCTGCCATAGGTGAGACACTACATGTAGCATCATAACCACAGGTGTGGTTGATGGGCTTGAAGAAGCCGTAATATCACCACAGCCTTACTGGCCACCTGAATTTAATATTTTGAGCCCCTTTTAACAGTAGTGTGTGTGTTTTTGTTACCTAGGTGCCAGTAAAGTAAAATCTTTCTTTATCTGGTATTTAAATAGCCTGGTTTGTTTCTTGCACACTATCTTACTGTGTATGCACTACCTATCATTTTCTCTTCTTATCTTTAATAATGGATCTTGCTATGGTACAAGAAATTTTATATGAGCTTTTGGGGGCCATAAATATATACGCATTGACCTGTAAAGCAGGGATTGCTTACAGTCTAATGAAATGTGTCTCAAGTCTCAGACTCTCTACTGCAGAATGTTTCCAGTCTCCAAGCACTCCTATGTCATGTCTGCAGTCTTTGGCTATTTCCTGCAGAATTTCCAGAAGTTTTACATTATCTGCTTTTACATGTCTGTAATCTCTGTCTATTTTCTGTAGCATTAAGTTCACTGAATGTTATGATCAGCCCTTTGGTCATGGGGTAGTAACCTATATTAACCATCCTTTATACTTAGCTTACTGGTACTATCCATGATGTTAACTGGTTGGTGTCTTAAATGAGGCATAAAATACCTTCAAAACAATTATTTTTCATCCAATTTGTTTCCTACCTCTTGGGGACCTAGTTAGGCTTTCTTGTCTATGAAAAGATTTCTTTTTATTTTTTATTAATTATTATTTTATTATGTTTGGTGTGACCGGCTTGGCCTTTCTTTAATAGCTCACCTCTTGTTTTAATTTAAAATGGTAAAACGAATTAAATAATTAAATAAAAGGTTGGTGTGTTACCAGACTATTACTGAGGGGTATTAGGACACATCTCTTAAATATTTGTTTTTTATTTCTTTTTATGTTAATAATATTAACTATAGTAACATCTATGGTGTTACGGGTCAATTTTGACCTATATATATTTGCTTCAACAAAAGGCAAAAAAAAAAGTTTTTTTTCTTTCAAAAATAGAAAAGTAGAACAAGTATTAATACAAAATGTAGATTTGCAAGGTTAAACAAACAACAACCAAGCAAGAAAATCAAACCAATAGAAATTCTTTGTGTAAGAACATGCATGTCTGCGTGTGTTTAGATGTATGTGTGGCAAAAATGGAAACTTTTGTTGTGTTCCTTGCATAAATATTTTATATGCAGTGGAAACACAACGTGTTTGTCTTCATGTTCTTATTTGGCCTAGCAGACCTTACAACTCTTTCTTTTAGAATCAGGTGGAATCAATGGAGTTGTGGCTGTGCTGGTTGATGCTGAGGATGCTGGCATTGATGCTCTTTGTGTTGATGTCGTGGACGGAGTGCTTGGCGAGCTCTGCAGCTGTCTGACAAACTCTGCAGCAACTGGGTCTCGGGGAACCCGTTTCCTCTGCTCAATGTGCGTCTTGACAAGGAAATTTCCTAGCTCCTAAAGGAACATTCTCTTCTTTTTTGGTTGAGTTCCTCCCCAGGTGGATGTGGGTCCACAACACATTGTACACAGACACATCTAAGATGTTATAAAACAAAACAATTGGCCACCTCCTTGTCATTCGCTGACAAGTAAAGGTGGCAGTCAGCTTGTCTAGGTTGTCCACTCCTTTGTTTTTATTGTAATCCAGGATAAGTATGGGCTTTTTGTCAGTTCTTGATGACACAGCTGCATCTTTGTAAAAAAGTGGACATAAGTATCACACTCCGGTTTCTTTTTGAACAATATGAAACAACAGAGGTGATGTCTGTAAATGCAAATTTTGAAGAAAGTTTAGCACTGCCTTTCACCTGCAAATTTTGGTTGGCAGCTCAGGTTTATTTTTTCTCATTGTGCCTACCATGGTAAGTTTCCTCCTGAGAAGTCTTGTCCAAGGTCATAGCTGGTAAACAAATTGTCACATGTGATATTGTGAACCCGCAGTCCAGTAGTCATATCGAGGACTATATGTTTTCCTTTGCTTTTATCTATGGGATGCCACTTGCAGGTTTGCCTGTGTAAATCTGTAGATATCACGCATAGCTTGTTTTTGCATCACTGGCCAAGGTTTTATCCCGTATTTGCCTGCCTTACTGGGCATGTATTGCCGGAAGGGGCATTTTCCACGGAAAGGGACAAAACATTCATCTACTGTCACCTGAGGCCCAGAGTGAAACATCAGTGGAAGGAGCTGCATCCATCTCTCCCAGACATCCGTGATGGGAGCAAGCTTGTCAGCTTTTGCTCTAGTATCTCTGTTGTCAAATCTGAGGACTCTTGATATCATTCGAAAGATCTGAAGTGACATTGTTGACCAGAAAAAATTTCTTCCTGATGAGACTATGACTGGCCTCAATACAGGATCTGTACACTCCAGCAAGAAAAACACCAATAAAAGCATACAGGCATTCCTCATCAATGTCATTCCACATGCCCCCATGGACTTTTTTTCTTCAAGGTTTGTCATAGAAATTATGACTTTTTTCTTTTTTTAGTGACAATGGCGTAAACAATTGAAAACATGTCTTGATGTCACTTACTCTAGTTTCATCAAACCTTGTGATCCCAGGAGTCATTTTGATTACATTTTCATCAGCTCCTCTGCCATGTACATCAGGAGGTATTGAACTCCAACAGATGTTGTTACCACTTTTGGATTTGAATGTTTCAGCCGGAATAAAAGCAGCTTCAGCAGTGGTGGCCTCCTCATCCGACTCATCAGATGTAACTGTGAATTCTGGTTGATACTCCACTTCGTCTTCCGTCTCAGAAACCTGTTCATCCATATAGCTATGCTGGTCTGCATCCTCTGTCTCATTTTCATACAAGATATAATCCATAATTTCATTTTTTGTATATCTTCTATGCATTTTTGCCATCTGCAAATAGGAGATGTGTGCTTTGCAAGTAACAAGAATGCCTGTTCGTTTTGTCTGTTTAGCTTGAGAGATAAGCCCTGATTAGAGGAGGGAGAGGTGAGAGCTGGCTGTTAGTGTGATGTTCTGTGACTGAGAGCTGACTGTCGGATTTTGTGTGTGTGTGTGTGTGTGTGTATGATTTCAGTTTTGGCACTAACTATTGTTATATAATCTTATATTATAGCCAGGTCGAAACTGACCATAAATAACACAAAGGTCATAATTTTCACCACAGCATTTTAAAATTTAGTGAAATTGATTATTTTTGTTTACATAGAAAATTCTGACAAAGTAAAAAAAAAACTTGATGCAATAAACAAATTTATGTGGTACTGATATTAATTTAAAAAATGAAAACGGGCCATAAATGACCCTGAGTATATAGGAAAGTTAACGAAGTTGACTGCCATTGCTCTTATAAGTAATAAGGTCATATAAATGATTTTGGTGAATTGACTTGCACACTTGACTTTGCATCTTCCACAAGATTGCAAATTTTGTCATCTGTAAATTTGTCAGTATAAATTCACAATTTTGCTTAAAGGAAAGAAAATAAAAATTGCAATTAGGCAGGTTATTTATTGCAGAAGGCACAAGAGATGTAATGAAGGCACAAGAGATGTAATTTTTACAATAAAATAAAGGTATCTGCCTGAACTTTTACCAAACTCACTTTTCCTAATTTTATAACCTGTGCCAACATCTTCACCTGGTCCTCTTCTGGATTCAGGATCTTAGGCCATTCTGGTATTGCAATCTGAACAAATATAAATACCGATGACAGTGCTGTCCTTGGCTAACCCCTTTCAGGATTGGTTCTGCACAGTGACAGGAACATTGCCGCGGAAGAAAACCGACTCTGGATGAGCCATCATGAGATGCTATTGGGATATCAATGGGATATTACTGGACCTGATAAATCCAAGGTATAGGAATTAGTTTTAATTATTTTTAAAAAAATATTAAAGAGTTTTATCTTAGAGTGCAGTGTCTTAATCTCCATTAACTTTTTTTTACCCTTTATGGGAATTATCCACTTACGGAAGAGGGCTCATTGATTCCAAGGTACCTGTCTCCAAACCCCTACAACACATCACATTGTGGTAATGAGTCCCACTCCCCTAATGATGGCCCTGGATGGATGGTGGCAATAAACGGGGATCTGTTTTTTTAGCCAAAAGCAAAAGGGGCAACATGCTTTTTGCCCCCTTACTTTTATGGCAAAGCAGATTACAAAGGATCTTTTATAGATGGGGATGGGGCATACATAGCTAAATTGTAACAAATCCTACAACTATGTTATAAATGTTGCTATTATTTACATTGTATTTAAATTATATTTCATCTGTCTTGCCTGCCCAATAAAATACAATACGTTTTCACACATTAGAATTTGTGAATATTTTGAAATGTCACATTTACAGAAATGTTTTTGAGACAAAAGCTTATTGTATCTGCAAGCATTGGGATGGTAATGAGTGACATTCTGATACAATTAACCCCCTGCCTGTTATAGAAATGTATTTTGCCCCTTACACCTAAACATTTTTTTTTTCACCCGGGAAATGCTGTAAAGTTGGATTTTACAAAGGTAAATATTGCTTTAAAATTAAATTTGATTTGATTTGACCCCAGACTTTTAGGTCATATTGTACTTGGCAGAACATTTTATGCTAATCTTTATTTCTTGCAAAAAATGTTTGAAGTTTGAAGAGCTAATATGAATGCACATTATTTAAAATATGTAGAGGACTGTTTTCTTTGTAATATAACAATATGAAAAAGTAAAAAAAAAGTCACCAGCATTATTAAAATGCCTGTATAAATTTTTTACCGCCACATCACTCAATCAGGGCAGCCTGAGGGGGTCCCTAGCTTTAAAGAGAAGGTCCCTATAAAGGATTTACAGGCTGTCCTTGAAAAGAGACCTCTTAAGTTTGGGTATTCAAACCTCATTTTTACTTCATGTCAATAACTCTCAGAGGAGCTCACAATCCAATGGCTAATAATTTATAATTAAGATTCTTATTCCCTTTATCATTTAACTCTCCATAATCATAATAATTAAATACAGTATAACAACATTACCATGAGATTTTCTGTTACTAGTGTGTCATTCTTTTTAATATATCTGTATATTCAAATATAAACTGATCTAAATATAAACAGTGGTACTTACTGTTACCTAAAAAAAACATGAAAACTACATTGACTCAAGTATAAACGTAGGGGACAAAATGTGCCCCTCATTGTTAACATTCAAGGCAGAGAAGCCAGTTCAATTAATATGAATGAATACATTCATGTGGTAGTATTTTTAGAATATTTATTTTAAGGGGGGACAAAAAGTAAAATTACATGGGCTCAGTCTGGTAATCCTTATTTCCCCCTTTTTACAGGCCTAAGTATTTTCTAATCTTCAGTTGATAATGATGGACCGCTTGCTCTTTGAATTTGAACTGTTTATTATTTTTACCACTAGTAGATGATGCTGTGACTTCAAGTAAAGTATGTAACAAACTAATTTTTCTTGTCTCTGACAGCAAGAGTTTGTTGCACACTTTACATGAGGACACAGTGCCATCTACTGGTGTGAGCTGAGTATTTTTCAGGTTATAAAGTCTTGGTTTATACTTGAGTATCGTGATATATATATATACACACATACATACATTATGGTAATTATAACCCTTGGTTCATTAGGCGAGGCAATTAATTTTCGGGTGTCTTCAATGCTTACATGTTCTTGTCAAATTTTACATCCGTGTGTGTTGTTTAACCTGACTGTATCTGTATTACCATTTTGCCTACTTTATTATTTTATAAATGTTTTTTATACGTTTTTTACTTGGTATTTTCATTTGCTTTAAGAAATACCCTTGTATGATTTTTTTTTTATTATTATAATCTGACATTCACTTTAAATAAATATATATATATATATATATATATATAAAATGTATTTTTGTTTTATTTACAGTAAGATGTCTTTCAATGTAATAGCTTTTAAGAACCAGCCTCCAGTGACAGTTTGGCCTGCCAGGGCTGGTTTGTTTAAATATATTGACATTTTATGATCACATGATTGGGAACCATGCCATCTCGTTCTCTATTACTTAATCTGACATGGCCTCTATAACTACTGGCATTTTTGTTCAGGGGCATTTATAGCATCCAGCTGAGAGACGTTGATATACAGATTGTAGGTGGAAGGTTGTTTCACACCTATAGTCTTTATGCATAAATGTATGCATGAGACGGAACTGTCTGTCCATGCAAACAGAGAAAAGGAATCTAGAGAATAACAATGAGAGACCAAATGGCATGTGTGTGGGAAGTCACTGTGATGTAAATAATATTACCAGTGAATGTTAATGTTTGATAAACACATTTTCTATGTATAGTATTATTACCATTGATACATGGAAGTAGACATTTATTTTTGTATTGCAACACAGTGTTTACTGATCTTTCTCACAATAAATGCAAGTCAATGAGTTAGGCAAGGTACTTAAAACAATACATTCCCTGTGTGGCTAAAATTATATCTCCATAGTGGTTAGGCAGTGATACAGCACTCCCTCTGGTGGTTAAGGAAGTTTAGGAAAAAGGAACTTAGGTTGTTTATTCACCAAGGTTTATTCACCATGCAAGAAATAATTTACGTTCCAAAGAATTCGTAATTGCATGCATGGAAATCTAAATATTTAGGTTTCCTTGTACATGATTGAATTGGATTGTTGATGTCAGCAGAGCTTCATCTCATTTATTAAACTCGGTGAAAATATCCCTCTCCATGTTTATTACACTTTGCTGTAAAACACCCTGTATTCCTTTAGTAAATAAACCCTGGTAGAACAATTATCATGAGAAAGAATTAGAAGACTAATAAAGTAATCAGTAAACTTTTACTATTCTGCACAGACTGAAATCCCCCTTCACTTGTCTATCACATGCTCCCCCTTGCACACACTGCAGCTCCCAGTGGGAGGGTTTTAGCAGCAGAGGCAGTGCTATCAATCCAGAAAGTGGGTGGGACTGGGTGTGTCCATGTGTTGATTGACAGACCACCTGTGACATCTTCTTATCCTGCTGTAGTGCAAGGCAGGCACAACCTACATGTGAGTAACAACTATGCTCTATGTTCAAGAGCAACTCAGCCTGTTTGTTACAACAGAATTAATTAGTATTTGTGGCGTTCACAAGGAGACTGTGAAGACCGTAAGTGGTGCAGCTCATACACTATGGGCAGCCATAGTTCTTTTATAGAAAAAAAACTTACACTAAATATCTAAAAACTGTAGCCACTTAAAATACACTGAACCTTTGAACAGTTTTTGTATGTTTTTTTATAAAAGGAGAGGAAATCTGAGTTAAAAAGAAAAGCAAAAGAGCATTTCAATGTTGATCAAATATGGTCATAAGGTTCAAAAGAGGTTGCTTCTATCAAGGGGATTTTTCTGATGCAGACTGTTAAGAAATTCTAGCCTTTGAACATTTTTGATACACTTATTGTCTGATCTAGATCCAAAGTGCCTCGACTTTAACTGCAGCTTAGATAAAGGTGAGGAGATCAACTTTCTTTGCTCAAATTGAAGACATCAATGACCACCAGTGCATGCCACCAGGAATCCACAATGAGTACTGATGTGTGCACATGATCATAGATTGACCGTCATCACCAGTGTGTGGAACGGAGATAACGAGCAGTCACTAATGACTGTATGCTTGAATCCAGTACTTGGTTGACAGTCATTCCTGGTGTGGGAGTTTGTGATAACAGTGTCTATTGATTGCTACATCTAAGGATGCTATATAGCCTCTACAGGTGTTTGGATCTGTGATACCGAAAGTCACATTAGCAGGATGGATTTCAGACTTGGATAACCATCATAATTGCTGTATGGTCTACTACAGGAAGAGATATGACACTAATGTGTTATATTAGAAAACATCGGAGCAATGGATACTGATATTTAACTTTTCCAAATGAGCACAAATAATGCTTGCTGAATGTCAAGAATAGTTCTAATTGGGCTGCTCCATTACTTTAGATCTTTCTGACATTGGGGCATATTTTTTAATCCAGGTATATTTACAGTGTAGTATGTTTTTCAATTGTATTCTATAATAGAAAGGTTGTTTTTGAAGCTTGCTGCCTCATCATTATATAAATTATGTTGTTTAAAGGCAAAAAAATAAGTAAAAAAAATTTCTCTTAGCTCCTATAGCCATGGAATCCAAATTAATACATACCTTAAATTATTAAGTACCTGATTGGTACAGCCTGCAGAAATGCCACACAACTCTTTTCTTTGATGTAAAGAACAAGAGATACCATATAAACTCAAATATAAACCAATCCAAATATGTTTACCCTAAAATACAGGAAAAAGCCTTGACTTTAATATAGGCTTAAGGCACAAAATGTGTCCATAACTGCTAATATTTGGAACTTGTAAACAATAGAAATAAAAAATAAAAAAGTAATAAAAGTGAATAAACCCAATTAACATGAATAAGTGCGTTCTACAGATACATCTATGGTGTGTTATTTTTAAAATATATAATTAAAAGTACAAAAATTTAAATCACATGGGCATAAATATATATATATATATATATATATTCTTTTTTTATTAAGTCAAAGTATTTTGTGCTTTAGGTAGTTTATGATGGGCCACTTGCTCCTAAATGATCTTTTGTGTATTGTTGTTGGCAACCAATAGGTCGCGCTATATTCCCATAAAAACTGTGTAACAAATATTAGATTTTGTTAAACTGTATACTGGTGCACACTGGTGCACAGCACTGTCTATTGGTGTGACTCAAGTTTAAACTGAGATTCGTTTTCGAATGGCATTTTGAGGGGGGAAAAAAAGCTAATAAAAGTTTTATATTTGAATATATGCAGTATATTTATCTTCTAATTACAAAGCAAACAAACTTGGGAAGATTATGCTTGACAAAAGAACTGAACTGAAAGCTTTCTTTTCCATGTAAATCTCCCTCTAAACAGCAAATGACCTAACTACAGGTTACATTAGTATAAAGATAACTATATACAGTAACATTAGATAACTATATCGGTGATAATTTGGGAGACAGGTTTTTATGGTATGCCATTTACCCTCGAGGCTGAAGTTGTGCATTGTTCTCCTGTTCATGCACTTCTTTTTGTTTACTTTTGGACTACAATGTACAGTCTATGGTAATGCAAAAGCAGCTGGAGCAAGTCAACTGACATGTAATGAATTCAGATTAATCTCAGAAGCATAGAACACTGATGTCAATAGTACACTGAATTTGCTCATCAAAGCTTGTTGACAATGGCTTTAGATGTAATTAGGTTTGTGTGGGCAGTGCATGGCTACTGCAGAACTAAGTCAGAGAGTATACAAATAGTGATGACATTTGCCACTTTATATTATGGGTAAATCCAGCAAGAAAAATACAGAGGTAAGGGAGGTTCAGGGGATTTTGAAAAAATATTCCTTACACTATATATATAGCTAAATATTTGTGGACATTTGATTATAACACATATGAGGTAAAATCTTATTGCAAAACCATGAGCATAGAATTGTTCCCATTTTGCAGCTGTAAAAGCCTCCATTCTTCTGAAAAGGCTTTCCACAACTTTTTAAAACATATCCACCCTTTGTTCTTTGATGGTTTGTACTACAAACTGTTGGGTGACTCTATTCTGGCCGACAATACCACGCTCTGCGCCACCGCCCTGTTTATTCTGTACGACAGTGTCACTTATAGCAGCATCTCCTGCTTCCCTTTAGCCGTGCAGCCTGACATGTACATTTTTAGCGTGCACAGCTGAAGGGTATTTAGGAGCTTAGTCAGCTTAGTCCCTGGCTTCATCCTTCCCTGCCATTGGCTGCTAGAACTTTTTCCCGTTTTTTTAACCTTTTTTGGCTCACAGTCACTAGTTGCAGCATTAAGCTGGGATGACTTGCTGCTATTTGCTAGATTTACTGTTGCTTACTCTGACCCTGTATTTGTATGCTGCCTGGACTGACCTTTGCTTGTGATCCTGACTATTTTGTCTCCACCGAAAAAAAACTTTTTTGGTGGACTGATTACCTGTCTATGACCTCGGGCTTTGTTTTCTGGGCTTGCCTCTGCTGGACTCCCCTGTACTACATTATCTGTGAGCTCCCAGTCGTCTGTCAGTGATTTCCCAGGTGCCATCCTTTGAGCGCATAAGTCCTGGTGGCAACTGTATGCTGGGACGGCGCAATAACTTTCCCGAGGCAAAGTGGGGACCTACTAAAGGTTAGAAATGCAGAGTTAAATTGGGGGACTGGCATTTGATGAGCACCAGGGCTGGACCAGGGTCTTCCACGTGCTGCCTCTAACTGCCCATTACCAAAGAATAGATTTTGTACCAAAGACCTCATAATTTAGATGTGATGATGTCCAAAAATAACCCAGAACCTTATGTCGGAGAAAAACGGTGAATGTGCGCTAAATGTCTGATGTCCTAGTATCTTGTCTTGGTCACTAATTGGTAAAAACAATCTAATGTGTAGTGAATCCTTATAAAAAGCTCAGATTTTAAAAATCCTTAGATTCATCAAACAGTCTGACTGTTTACCTGGGCTTTTATCTTTTTATCTTAATATAATGAATTACTGCACATTCCTCTTTAGAAATATGTACATAATCTACTCTGGCTTACAAATATATAAAGCCACTCATCCATTTATACCAAGATCAGTTAATCTATGATCTAAATCTGCTTAGCATATTTGTTACAGTTTGTTCCTTATTTGCTTTCATCTCACCTATCATACGCTGTTTTATGTTTTTTATTAATATTAATTTTACATGATACTGGCTGGTATTTATTTATGTGGTACCAGTAAATGTGTGCAGGGTTACATTATCTGTTACTGGACGTGTGCGACGGGTATGAAAAGAAATTGATGGGTGGGGAAAGAAGAAAGGAACGTACAAGCACCCACTTTAAAAAACTAACTCCCCATGGCAAAATAAGATGTGGTTAGATCCCTACAGGATCCTTATGTATTTGATATTGACTGAGGGGTATGGTCTTACTTCTGGTTTTTAATTGTATCCCTTAAGAGAGGGGAAGCAACAAGACATTGGTGGGTAAAGTTATTATGGGAGGTGTAGGAACCAAGAAGAACTGTAAATCATATTCTATTACTCTTTAAACTGAAATCTAATAGCTGATTAGCTGCCATGGATTAGAAGCCTTGGCACATTCTTGCTGCTATTTGTACTTATTATAATATATGACATATGACTTGGAGGATACTCAAGGATACTGGAGTATTCCCCAGACAGTTAGTTGTTGGGTAAAGTTACCCCAGTATTGGAAAGGCTACAAATGCCTTCCTATCACTGGTAAAATTTGCAAGGAATGTTGCATTCTCTGAGTGACAGTAAGCAGTAGCATTCTCACAGTACAAAGTATAGTGTTAATAAACACCAGAGGATTCGCACTGATCTGGTCAATGTGCAACTGAATCTTTCCAATCATTGGGCCTAATTCACAAAGGCCTTGCCAAGTTAGTTTAATATTTTATTTATTGGGGAGCACAAGGGAACTTTAGGTTTTTGGCTAAGTGTAATGGTATGGTAGGTTTTTGGCTCACCAATGCATGAGCAGAATGGGTTATTTTAACATTTCATTAATATTCCCATATCTGGGATAAAATAATACAAAGCATACTATTGTATACAAAATAAGAACATAATATTCTGTTCTTTGCACAATTGTGTAAAGAGGATCTATGCAGCATTGGTGGCTCTGGTCGATCATCCTAGATGCACCTTGTCTTGCACAAGGCAAACAACTCATTATTGCAGTTTATCCCCCTTTATGATTACACATATAAAAAACACCATATATTGAATGACTGATCAATTCAAGAATTTTATGCTTTACTACAGATCAATGAACTGAAATTCACATACATAATGTCCAACGTTATTAAGTGGCTAGTGGTGCATTTACCATGAAAAGTCACACAAGACACACATGCATGATTTCTATTGGTTTTTCAATAAAACACAACGTTCCAATATGATATATTCAATAATTCATGTTCTGTGTTGCATTGAGCTTGAAGAAAAAAATAAAAGACACAAGCTGAGCTGATTTTTATAGGGTAGAAAAGTCATATTTACTGAACAAAGCCAAGGGCAATCATACACCTTCTATTGAAACGTGTACCACAGGGGTGTCTTGATAATAAAGAGTTTGTTGGTAATTTGGCTGTACTGCCTATACAGGAGTGGTGTTTCCTCACAGTGGGATACATTAGGGATAATTTCCTTAACTTATTGAATACAGATATAGTTCTCTTTTCAAAGAATACCCCAGTCACAAGAAAGGAAATAAAAAAAAAAAAAATGTTTTGCACATTATCAGGTGGTCGACGTCATCAGCACTTTATCCCATTTATAGGGCTAGGGCGGGGGTCTGCAACCTGCCGCTCCTGAGCCGCATGCGGCTCTTCAGCCTCCTTGTTGTGGCTCCCTTCGGCTGCCGTGGGGAGATCTCTGATGGGGGATCCCCTTCCTCCCAAGACACTGCGGAGAAGGGGGATTCCCTATCCGGTGTTCTAATGAAAAAAATCTACCAGTGAAATAAATCTACCACGGGGCGTGTACAAATGGGTGTGTACAATGACATCCCCCTCCTTTGAACCCCAATTCCTCTGGAATGGGGAGATGTACAAAACCAAAAATGTAGGTGCAAGTGGGGGACACCTGTGACTAACACCCCCTAAAATTTAATTGTTAGGCTATCATCAGAACATAAAGAACTCTGCCCATCAAAAAAATCTACCGTTACACATTGCTGGAGGCACCTGAACCCCAATTTCTCTGGAACAGGAGGGGGGTACAGGTGAACGAAATTAGAGGTGCAAGTGGGGGACACCTGTGGCTAACACCTCCTAAAAACTCCACCCATCAAAAAACCCCTACCCTGTTACACATTGTTGGAGGCTTCTAGCACCTAAACCTCAATTTATCTGGAAACCGGGGTATAGGTGAAAAAAATTTGAGGTGCAAGTACGGGACACCTGTGGCTAACACCTCCTAAAAATTCATAAAAACTCTGGCTATCAAAAAAATCTACCCTGTTACACATTGCTGGAAGCATCTAGCATCTGAACCCCAACGTAAAAGGTACTATGATGAACAAGAATGTCCAGATGTCTCCACCACCTGTCATTCATAAGAATTCATCTGTCTACAAAAGAACACTCTTTGGAAAAGTCCACAATCCAGGACAACAAGATATCTACAGAGTGATAGACAGCCATCCATACCTCGTAATATAGATGACTGATTCAGTACACCTATAATTAAAACTACACATACGAAGAATCCTAATTGTATCTATACAGTTTATAGTTCCTTTTCAGTTGGATTTGTTACATTAAGATCTGCAACCATGTCATGTCTACAGAGACATTTTTTATTTCTTAGTTTATAAATATATATATATATATATATATATATATATATAAAATTGACTACACAATTTTGACCAGAGTAAGGAATATAAAAAGTAGTTTTTTTCCATTTTGGTCCCATTGGAGACATTTCCCTTCACTTTTCTATGGGAAAATGTTGTTGATATACAAAGGATAAAAACAAGAAACAAGAAAAAGGCAAACAAAAAAGGGGTTTTTAGACAAACATCAACCAAGCTCCCACCCAGTCTGTTACTTCTCTTTTGCTGCCTAATCACAGGCTGGGGAAGAAACATGACCTTAAATTTTGATTTCACTGAATCAGAAAAAATCAGGTCTCTGGCCATGTTGGAGTGCTATGCTAGGAGGTGGAAATACAAAAACCATTACAGGTAAGGTTACTCTCAAAAAACTATTAAGCTGTTTAACTGAAGTTCAGCCCAAAAAATTATATACATGCAAGGAAAATTTTTGCTTTATTACCGAACAGTATATTAAAAACTTACTTTCCCCTACCTACATTGGTAGAGGTAAAATTTACTTTATGCAAATCATTGATAATAGACAAGACAAATGCCAGCTTGAATTTGAACCTTCTGGTCTAAATGTCTGTGGAAAAAATTTAATAGAAACTTAAATGTTCTTGTTCTCACACTAACTTATCTCAGACTCGCTCTGTCTGAATCTGCCCTTCCCTGTATGAGTAGTTAGAGGGGGCTTTGTAAATACTAATATATCCATATACAGTTAAAAATTAAAAGCTGAAAATAAAATGTTAATTTCTAATACTTGGTTGAAAACCCTTTGCTGGCAGTGACAGCCTGTAGTCTTGAACTCATGGATATCACCAGATGCTGGGTTTCCTCCTTTTGAATGCTCTACCAGGCCTTTTACTGCAGCAGCTTTCAGTTGCGGTTTGTTTGTGGGCCTTTCTGTCCGAAGTTTAGTCTTCAACAAGTGAAATGCATGCTCAATTGGGTTCAGATCAGGTGACTGACTTGGCCATTCAAGAATATTCCACTTCTTTGCTTTAATAAACTCCTGGGTTGCTTTGGCTGTATGTTTTGGGTCATTGTCCATCTGTATTATGAAACGCCTCCCAATCAATGTGACTGTATTTAGCTGGATTAGAGCAGACAGAATGTCTCTTGACACCTCAGACTTCATCAGGCTGCTTCTGTCCTGTGTTACATTATGGATAAACACTAGTGTCCCAGTGCCATGGCAGCCATGCATGCCCAAGCCATCACATTGCCTCCGCCATGTTTTACAGATGATGTGCTATGCTTTGGATCATGAGCTGTTCCACGTCTTCAGGTTGATCTTGGTCTCTGCTGGCTCTTTTAGATGTTTTGAGCAAAGTCCAATCTAGCCTTTCTATTCTTGAGGCTTATGAGTGGCTTGCACCTTGCAGTGCACCCTCTGTAATTACTTTCATGCAGTCTTCTCTTTATGGTAGACTTGGATATAGATACGCCTACTTCCTGGAGAGTGTTGTTCACTTGGTTGGCTGTTGTGAAGGGGTTTCTCTTCACCATGGAAATGATTCTGCGATCATCCACCACTGTTGTCTTCCATGGACGTCCAGGTCTTTTGGCGTTGCTGAGTTCACCAGTGCTTTGTTTCTTTCTCATGATGTACCAAACTGTAGAAGATTTTGCCACTCCTATAAATGTAGCCCCCCCCCCCCTCAAATCAACTCCAGGCCTTTTATCTGCTTAATTGATAATGACATAACAAAGGAACTGCCCACACCAGCCCATGAAATAGCCTTTGAGTCGATTGTCCAATTACTTTTGAGTCCCTGAAATGAAGTGTCTAAAAAAACTCTTTAGTTTCTCACCTTTTTTTATGCTATCTTTTTGTTCAACACACTGAATTAAAGCTGAAAGTCTGCAGTTCAACTGCATCTGAGTTGCTTCATTTAAAATTAATTGTAGTAATGTACAGAACCAAAATTAGAAAAATGTTGTCTCTGTGCAAATATTTATGGACCTTTACATCCATACTAAAAGTCAACATTTATTTACCTTGCCAGTGCCCTTTCTGGGTGCAAAGTACAGCTATTCCAATGCAACAGATGTACCCACACTTCCTACTCCCCAACAGTCCACATCTGGCGGATGTAACTGCCGCTTCATCTCCACTGCCACTGGATAGCCCAGGATGTTGGTGATGTGGACACCTTGAAAAGGTTCTTCTCTGTTCTAAAATGGAGATAAGACTTGGGACTGGAGCACCATATGACCTCTGCATTAGAAAAGTAATAAGGTCATTTACATTTTTATCTTTAGAAATGCCAGTGATCAGGGAATTAGGCGCTGGTTGGGGGTTTAACACTTGCCCAGGTATCAGCTCAAATTACTTTTTACCCTAAAAAAATATTGAATAAGAATAAACGTTAAAACTTCAGTATTGATATTTATAGTGTTTACTTTGTCTATTTTCTTTACACTTTTACTTTTTCATATATGAAAAGTGTATTTATTTCAGAATTATATCATAACCTAGAGCTAATATTTTTTCCCATAACCTTAGCCAAGTTATAGGTCACACTTCACTTAATTTGCATAATAAAATGAGAGTCATTAATATTACATAGCAAAGTGACCCTAGTTAATTACAGAACATGAATCCCCCAAGGGGGTCCTGACTATCAATCAGATGTGTTTACAATGAAGCATTGTATTTTTCTAGGCTGCAAGCTGCTAAGCTTCTCCTAATGAGTGCTACCAAATTAGATTACTTTCATAATTTGGTTAATTTAGATGGAACGCGGTGTAGGCGGCTCGGACACGGCGGGCTGGTGAGTGATGGATGGAAAGAGGAGGGTCTCTGAATTCCTCAAGTGAAAGAAACAAATGAGCTGCACGTTTTTCATGAAGGACTGAAAATTCGAGGAAGGTAACAGCGCGCCAGCCAGCTCTGTGTTTACGCCAGCTGCCGGGGTGTTAATTGCCATTTGGCAGTGGGATGTTGAAAGGCAATTTTTTTTTTTGCATAGAATTGTTTAATCATCTGCCTAGTGACATGTTACCGAACGCGATGATAACACACAAAACACGTGTTTTATTTGGCACATTTAGTCTAAACATAGACCACACACAAACCAGTTGTTATGGCATGCTCATATTGGCTGTCACTTAAAGTTAAGCATTTAAAGAGCTGCCAGTCCTGTGGGTAAAGAAAAAAGCTGGAAAAGGGAAAATGATTAAATGTACATTCTGGATGATTGGAACAAAGAGGTTACGGCCTAAAGGTGGACGTACACTGGTCGATGTTTTCCATAGATTTGACATTGGTTTTGGTAAAAACATTCATTAATATAATTCTATTGCAACCAACAGCATTTATAAACAATGATTGATAGCAAAAGCAAAGTGAATTCTCATGAATACACTGAGGATCTGCTGACTAATCAAAATAGAAACATGAAATAAGCACAGGGACTACATAAAATGGTGTGAAGACCGAAAATGGAGGGTTAAGATAGGTGTTTGGAATATGGTGGGGTCACTAGGTGATTGATGGGGTTTGACAATGGCATGGGCATAGATAGAAGGAAAAAAGCCAATGAAGGATTGGCTGCCGAGGAAAGCTCCCCCCATGTTAAGCCCTTTGGGCTTCACGTGGGGTAGTTCAACTGCTTGAAATACTGGTACTTGTGTGCAATTAATGTCTCAGAAGGCAGTGGATTCTCAGTAGTGAAAAAGTGGTTGGTGGACCCATATTTGGTGTGGTGTGTTGTAAGTTGCATGGTAAAATGACGGTTGTGCCATGTGGTTGTCTTCAGATAATTGATATCAGTCCTGGGGTGGTGTAGTGTGGCTGGGGACCAAAAATATCAATGATCACAGAGTTAGAAAAAATAGATTATAAAACCTTCCAGAACCCTCAGCTTTAAAGGAATATAATATTTAATGTTATTCTATTTATTTTACGTTGGGTTGATCTATTTTACATATGTTGGTGTAAATGGCTGCCACAACCATTTCTAATCACAATGTTTTATTGGAGTTTCAGAACAATTGTGTTTGGAGGTTGACGGTGCAGCTGAGAGGACATTATAGAGGCCTCTACCATAGGCATATTTTTTTTTTTTTACTATTCCTTGTACATGTTTGGGTATTCTTTGCAAAGTGAATTTTCACCACATTTACTAGGATGTGTGAATTATCCCTTGCAGATTGAGATTTTACTTTGCAAGTGAGCAGTCTACACCTCTTCATGCAAAAGCAACCCCAAACTTTTGTCCTATCAATGTATATAGAAATGCACAAGCTGAGAGCAGTCTACTTTTCTAACTGATCAAAGTGGCTATAATTATTGCTTTGCTATTGTAACTGACTGAAACGGTTTTCTCATGGCAGCTGCAGTACAAATCGCTGGTGCAATTTCAGAAGATGGATTGGATAACATGAGTAGCTGTTAAACCGGCAATGCTGTTGCTAGCTCCCAAATATTGGAAAAAGTAATTGTTCAGTGACTAAGCCACAAATTGCTGCAGCAGTTCCAAGACTTTTGTATGTTTGCTCACTAAGATCTCATTTACAATATAAGACTGTGATTAGTTGTACGTTATACTGCAATTCACAGCCACCTGCATCACTGTCCATTGTGACATTGACCCCCTTCATTACAATGAATAGAGCATGACACAAAAATGAACAAAAATGTGTGCAGGAGTGCAGTGTATCAACATATTGTATTGCAATGCATATAGTGAAACTGTCAAAGATTGTTTATGTATGTCTGATATCCTAGCCTATCACATCATGTGTAGTGAAGGGCATGGCTTTGAACTACACCTAGTGTAAATAGAATTTAAATATCTTTCACTGAACGTTGTAGAGCAGGGGTGTCAAACTCAAATACTCAAAGGGCTGAAATTAAAAACTTAGACCAAGTCGCTTGCCAAACTTGAAATTTATTGAAAAAATTGGGGAAGTTTTTCCTTCTCATTAGATATAAAAAACTTTTCATATGGAAACAAAAAGGGTTTTGCTTAACATTCAATCTGGAACAAGCTTATAATAGAGAAGAAGGACTAAGAAAAAATCTTATGTCTCTTTTTCTATTTGTAGTCTTCTGAGTTAAATTTCAATGGTAACTTTTTCTGCACAGGCTAACAATAATAATAACAATTTCTTCTATGAAAAACTGCATATTACTGCAAGCTCTTCTCATGTGTATTGAGAATAATTGTTTTATTTTGCCAGAGAATACAATGTGAAACCAAATGAATTGCTGCATTCATTTGGTTTCACGTTGCATTCTCTGGCATAGTAAAACAATTATTATAGCAATAGCTTCATGATAATTCCTGATAATAATAATCCCGATAATTCCTGATTATTGAGTTTACCTGTCAGTATAAACTCCGCGGGGTCCACACATAGGCTGCTGTTCAATAGACCCGAGTATAATGCCGCTACTACAATTCCCAGCATCACTTACGTCTTTAAAATGCGGGGCCACGCATAGGCAGAGAGGCCGCTGGTCTAGAGACGTGAGTGATCCCGGAAATTATAGTAGCGGCATTATACTCGGGTCTAAAGAACAGCAGCTTAATATGAATTGCAGCTGGCCCGACGTTACTACGGATTGCAGTAGCAGTGGGCCAGTTGCAATTCATATCAAGAATTCTTTTGGGTGCCAAAAAAAACGACGTTCCGGCCCAGAGTTTCACACCCCTGCTGTAGAGGATCAATAATCATGAAGGTGCTTGTTTCCATGCAGATACATTGTTTTCCTACTAAAGCAGTAAAGAGAAAAAATTCCATTCTTCATTTTGCAGGTAATCTTATTTATGCAGCTTTAATGTTAATTTAAGGGTAAGCTGCCCAAAATCTTTGAGCAGTTGAAATAAAAAAAAAAAATCAAGGTCTCACTGTGTCAGCTATGGGGTCTGTAGATAAGGATTGCATATTCATTATTATTTTTTATTTATATAGTACAATCATCTTCCATAATGCTATTCAGAGTACAATACAGACAACATTAGGTGCTATAAATACATACGTAGGTCATGAACGGTACAATATGTACATGTATGTAATTCGAAACAAGACCAAACAAAAGGCATACAGCAGCAGGAAACAATTGTATATCCAACTACTGAGCAGATCTTCAGCCTTTTAAAATGGAAATTATTCATCCATCGAGCGTATAACGATCTATCTCCCAGTTTAAATACAATGTCACCAAGCAGCAAACACTGAATGATCTATTGGCTAAGCAGCAAGTGAAAATAAACAATCTTTAGCTGTCATTCGGGATATAGTAAATGTTTCTGTGTATGCCAAGCAGTCTGTGTTGTGTGCACCATTCCAGATCTGATTCTAGGTATTTATGCTAAATCAAAAGCTCTATGGCCATATTAAAAGGTTGACTGACCTGTCCATCATCAGACCACTATGGGGAGGTGAGACTATCCTGAGCAGAATGGAGGAGAGTGGAAGGACCTAGTAGAATGGCACAACTGCTCTCTTATTTAGTGAATAGCAGTGTTCAGAAAAGACAATTCTGCTTTCAGGCAGAAGGAAGCATAACAACGAGGCTTGTCAAGTTTAAAGGGACAAAGCTTTTTTCTTTTGTTTGTTTTCGCATTTCTTGATATATTTAAAAAGGCAATTATGGTAGATTTATTAGATACACCCTGTAGCACTGTCCAAAGAGGACACAGCCGGAGGTTTTAAGTCCTTAATCTGGTTCATCAAGCCATTGACACATCATTTCTTCTGATCTCTTGATCGCTTGTGTCCTCGAAATGCGTTGGTATTATTTAATAATACCCTAATAACTCAACATTTGCATCACAAATATCCTTTGATTGGTAGCCTTTCAACTTTTTTACCAGGTGCACCCTACTTTTATTTTTTTTTTTAATAGCCACTATGAATATATTAAGGTTGAAGAGGGAAGGCTAAATACTTGTATATTTACTTTTTTTATGTTATCAGGAAAATATACTCTTAGCATTATTATGGTTAAATTAGTTAATAGAAAACTAAAACATGTTATCTCTTTCTATGGCAGTGAATGTACCATAAATGTTCCCCTTTGTTGTATTTTTGGCCTGAAGAGTTTGAGCTTGGAAGATGAGGATTATGTGACATCGACGAAACAACTTCTTGTTTTATGCCGATGTTAGTTCATTCTGAGGGACATCTTTAGACTAATCATTTAATAAAATAAAGACAGGCCTGAAGCAAAGGGATATCAGGAAGGTAGTGGAAGGCCTGCATCACTAGGGGAGACTGGTAGCAGGCAGTGATAGGGGTTATAAAGGTAAAGGTGGGGTTATCTTGGAAATAGATTAAGGGAGAAGAAGGTGCCGTAGAGGTAGGGTGGTGTAAAGGTGTAAAAAAGGCAGAAAATAGGGAGGCATTATTCAGAGGAGGGACAGAGTAAGGGAAAAGTGTCCCCCCCCCCTATTGGGTTAGGGGTAGGTGAGTGGGCTGCGGTGAGGTCCTTGAAGGAAGTTGGTTTGGGTGGTGGTTTCAGTGGGGTGGGAATTCCACTTTTGGTGTGGAATCTCCAAAATGTGTTAAAGGATCATGGTTGGAATAGTTGTGGGATGGGACTGCGATTAGTGATAATATCATTCCCAAGCTTGGTGTGGTTGTGGCTAGGAGCATTTATATCATGGTGGCACAGATCCCAAAAGGGTTAGTGTGAAGGGGAAACCTTCGAGGACCTGTAACCAAAGGATAGTGTTTTGGAGAATGTTATTTACCTGTTTTTGGGTTATTGGTAATACTATGCCCTGTTTTAGTTTGCTTTTGGGGATTTGTTATTGTAATGATAAGATTATTTAAGAGGTTATTTATAAGTGTAAAAAAAAGCATATGGGCCATTAAAAAAAACCCAAAACAATATAATGTAATTGTGTTATTGGGGGGGGGATTCTGACTGCGGTACTCTGTCTTTCCACAAGTTATGAGGACACCAGATGCCAGGCCTCCTGGAATCTACACTTAATTAGAGATCCTTGAGTTAAGGGTCCCCACTTCTGTGCCCAACACTGTCCCTGACCAAATATAGGTCTGTTACTGAGCCAATCAAAATGTAATTCGTATGCAAAGATGTCAACACAAATAACTTTTTTTAACTAACAATTTTATTGCTTTTCTCGGTCACCTGAAGGAGACATGAGAAGTACCCTCGGTCCATCTGCAAGTAGGAGCCAACCATAAAGTCTGAGAAGTGTTACACTAATATGAAAAATAGCATAGTCTATGCAGATGGCTCTGAGACCGTAGGAGGCAAAATGTGATATCTGTATTTGGTATTAATATTTTGCTTATCAGATGTACATCGTGAGAATAAATATTTACCAATGCACACATGGTTTGAATTTGGTTTTATTAGTGTGCTCTCACTATTAAAACAAAAAGACGGAAATATTATTATTATATATTATTATAGTAACCTTATAGTGGCATTGCTTGCAGAATTTTTGTGTTGTACAATTCTAAACAGGGATATGGTACCGGATAAACTTAAAGTGCACTTGAGCTTTGGATGTCTTTTCTAAACATGGAATTTTTATGTTCTCCTCCAAAGCCTGCTTAGTTACATACCTTTTTGCCATGCTTTTTCTCTTTAATGTTCAATTTTTACAATGTTCCCACTTCTTGCTGGTGGAGGTAGGAAAATCTATGGACAGGAAAGTTTGAAGAAGAGAACATAAGTGAAGACCTTCTGTGAGGACCCATTCTTGGATGTTCACGTTTTTGTCTGTAGACTGGAAGTCTATGAGCAAATAATGTATAGGGACATGCAGTTTATAAAGCAAAAATATGAAATTATTTATGCAGGCAAACATATCTGAATTTGAAATAAATTATTATTATTATACAGTACTTATATAGTGGTGATATATTACGCCACACTTTACAAAGTCCATGATTATATGTCACTAGCTGTCCCTCAAAGTGGCTCACAATCTAATGTCCCTAACTCATTCATATGTTAATTTCTCTCTAGTGTAAGGTCAATTTTGGGGGGAAGCCAATTATCCTAACTGCATGTTTTCGGAATGTGGGAGGAAACCAGAGTACTCAGAGGAAACCCACTCAAACATGGGGAGAATCTGCATACTCCATGCAGTTAGTGCCCTAGCCGAGATTCGAACCTGGGACCCAGCGCTGTAAAGGCCAGAGTTCTAACCACTGAGCCAACCATGCTCGGATGGTCTGCTGTGCCCTACGCTAGCAAGGAGCATGCTGATAGGAGGATTAAATAGGACCCTAGGTTTGATGCCTCTACTTCACTGTCTAGTCACAAGCTGGGGGAGGGATAAAGCCATTAATTTTTACTTAAATCTAAAACTTAAATGGATCAGAAAAATTCAGGTCTCTAACTTTGCCAGGTGCTATGCTATGAAGGCGATGTATAGAAATACCACCTAAATTTATTTTATCTGTGTATATAGCTGTTTAACAGAAGTTCAGCCAAGGAAAAGTACCAATGTAAGAATATGTTTGCGTTATTGACCTTACCAAACAGTATAGTAAGAACTTACCTTTCCCCTCCCACCTACTTACTTTACACAGAAATATTGTGCCAGTTTGAGTTTGACCTGTTGTATCCCTTTGTTTTTCCAATCCTGGTCTACATTTCTGAAGATAGAATTAAAGCGAGCCATTGGAGGATTTGGTTGAAATATTTTTACATACAGAATGGTATGATCCTACGGAACAAATCGCAGGATACGTTGGGGGCCTTGAATGTCTTGTGGTCCACACAGATCTGCATAATTCTGTAACTTTAAAGTTTTAGTTATTACGGTACTCTATCTTAGACTCGCTCTGTATAAAATCCCCCCACTTCCATATATTGGTAGTTGAAGGGGGCTTTGGAAGGGCGAGTTGGTGGCAGATGATTTTATGGAACTCAGCCTTTGTCTTTTTATCTTGATCTTTGTATTTGTTTTTATGTTGGTTGACTTTATGCTAAGGATATTTTCTTTTAATATAAAGTTCTCAACATCCTTGTAACTTTTATTTATGTGTGTTATATTTTACACTTTTTGTGTTGATTTTTTTGTTTATTTTGTTCTAGCTGATTGCTCATTGCCCAGGTATTTATTATTGCAATCCTATATTATACAGGAAAAGGAATCCAATAAAGCTATAGTGTTATATCAAATAAATGTTTTAAAAGTAAAAGTACATGATACCATTAAATTAAAATACAAATAAATTAATCTGAAATTTAGTTCCTGAGAAAAAGGTGCACCTCTGGTCAGTTTCTATTAGTTCATTTTCAATAAAATAGTTGTGGAAATTTTGGTGGTTGATCTGTCAGCAAAAGTAACGATCCAGCTTTATCGTAAATTTGCCCTTGCACCGTGAATGCTTTTGAACAACTGGTGTAGCACGGATTGATGTCATTTGAAAACGTGAGTTGTATTTTCTGTTGTTATTAAGAAAATGCTTTGACTGAGGTATTTGCTGATGTGTAATTCCAAAATTCTTGTGGTGGTGATAGACTTTCCCTTTTTTCCAGCAAATATCAGGAGACTTAAGATTTAAACTTCTTTGCTTGACAGTAACTACAAACCATTTCTATTTTTCCGATGGTAACACTTGCATGCTGCGAGTAGTCTTTATGTGGATCATAGTGGAATCCTTCCAATGCTAAGCAAAAATGTTGTGCAGTCCGTGATCGTCTGGCTCTTTTTCTCATTTTGTGTACGTGGATCTCACGCTGTTGTACTGTCTCTGAAGCTCTAGATGTAGTAGCTCTATCTCTGTTATCCTGTAGGCGGGTCTCACGCTGTTGTACTGTCTCTGAAGCTCTAGATGTAGTAGCTCTTTCTCTTATTTCCTGTAGTGGGGTGTCACGCTGTTGTACTGTCTCTGAAGCTCTAAATGTAGTAGCTCTTTCTCTTATTTCCTGTACTCGGGTCTCACACTATTGTACTGTCTCTGAAGCTCTAGATGTATAAGGTCTTTCTCTTATTTCCTGTACTCGGTGTCATGCTGTTTTACGGTCTCTGAAGCTCTAGATGTAGTAGATCTATCTCTGTTATCCTGTAGTCGTGCCTCACGCTGTTTTACTGTCTCTGAAGCTCTAGATGTAGTAGCTCTTTCTTTCATTTCCTGTAGTCGGGTGTCACATGGTTGTACTTTCTCTGAAGCTCTAGAGCTACTACATCTATCTCTATCCTGTAGTCGGGTGTCAAGCTGTTGTACTGTCTCTGAAGCTCTAGATGTAGTAGCTCTCTCGCGCAGCGTGGCAAGTCTTCTATTCCTGTCCTCAGGATTTTCTTGTTTACAGTGTTTAATTTTTTTTTGCCTTTGATTGCACTCAGCCAATTGACTTACATTTACTTGAAGGCATTATTACAGGCCAGAATTTTGTTAAAGTGTCCAAAAAAAAGTAAGTAAGCAAAAGGCACACTCTCACTGAGCAATACATACACACATACATACATACATACATACATGCAAATATACCTCTGACATATACCACAGCTCTGTACAAAGATCAGCGGTGCACTCACATGCCAAATGTCTAGCAATTTTGATTGAAATGTGTCGATCCATTTCCTAGTGATGGTGGAAAATGGCATGTTTGGTTGAAATGTCTCCATGCATTCCCTAGTGATAACATACACTCATACATACATACATACATACATACATACATCCAAATATAGCTCTGACATATAACACAGCGCTGTACAAAGATGACTGGTGCACTCACATGAGTCTCAGTCATATGTACGGCAAATTTGGTTGACATGTCTCTATGCGTTTTTCGATTGATGGTGGAACATACCTACACACATGCTTACATGATCACATGTTGAGACAATGATCACCATGTTGATTCAGCTGTACACTCTGCATATTTCTTTAATATGAAACCAGTTTATACTCCCCTCTACACCAAAAAGTCTGGGAATCTAATAATTTCCATGTTGATTCGTTCCAATACTCTCAATCTGCAGATGAACCCAGGTTCCCATTTGGCTTAGCCCCTTTGGATCTGTGTAGCTCCATTGTTGCCCCAGAGAAAAGTGATACTCGGCATAACTTTCCTAAACTGCATCTAGCATCTTTTGACTATCTTCATGAGTTGTCTGACACCCAAATTTCCTATACCCCTTGAGGAAGCATTTATGTGAAAAGCTTTAGTACAATAGTATAGAGAGGCCCGTAGCCATAAGAATTAGGCGCAGGGTCACATGACCGGGTGCGAGGCCTAGCCCAGAGCTTTTAAGGGGTTAAGAAAAAGGTAGTGTTGCTAGAGGGGGCTGGGCTAGTATACAACGTGGGG